>NW_022589710.1:53032300-53139258 GCF_004348235.1 Phoca vitulina
AGGGGGGGGGAATGGGAGGGGGAGACGAACCATGAGAGACTATGGACTCAGAAACAAACTGAGGGTTCTAGAGGGGAGGGGGGTGGGGGGATGGATCAGCCTGGTGATGCGTATTAAGGAGGGCACGTTCTGCATGGAGCACTGGGTGTTATACGCAAACAATGAATCATGGAACACTACATCAAAAACTAATGATGTAATGTATGGTGATTAACATAACATAATAAAATTAAAAAAAAAAAAAAGAAGGCAAGCATGGGTCTCCAGTAAAGATCACTGTACCATATGAAAGGATGTGCAATGAAAATAGCCTTGTTTAAATACGTGAGACAAAATGAGACAGAAAATTAGATATTTCTTTCATTACATCACACATTCTATTTGCTCTTTAATAAATTTCAAAAGCAAAACAAATTGTAGCACTTTTGGAATATTCGAAACTGGTACTTCTTCATTGAACGCACTTGACTGTCTTTGGATTCACTAAGGAAAAACTAGTTGCTCCAGGTATTTTGGGTTTAAGAATTTCAGCCAGATTTGGAGGGAAGCTATCACCAAAGATCTCAAACTACAGACACCAAAGGTGGTGGGAGTTGTTCTCCAGAGCTCATACAGAAAAGCCTCTGATCCCTGAGAAGCTCTAGGAAGAGTCTTAGACTATCTGAGCATGCAGCACCTGTGTGCATGAGTCTCAGGTGTTCCTCAACAAACAACCTTGAACCTTATCTCTGTCATTCCTTCACCCGCTCAAGCTGCTTACAATGGTCTCAGAAAAATCACCCTTCCTTCTTTTTCAACTTCCAAATGTTGCATGACTGCTTCTCAGTGTTAGAAAAAGGGGGTTTGAGAAAATGTAGTTCCGGATTCTCCTCTGGAAGAAGCGAGAAAGCCTTAGATTTATGAGTTGGAGGTGAAAATAATACTGTCACCAAGGACATGCCAGCTCACTGACCAAGTACATGAATTAATTGATCATTACTCTCTGTAAAGCCAAAAAGAATATGTATGCATTTACTCGTGTATAGAGTAGACAGCAGTTACAAATTAATTAATACATATCTAAAATTTTTATACATCATTCTAAAATCCAAAAATCTCAGAAAATCCAGGTTTGTTTTGTTTTTTGATTCATTTGTTGGCAGACCAGACTGATGTGAACTCATGCTGAAAAAACCTATCCCACACAGATAGGAGCAACATCAGCGTCTTTTCATTATGTATGACACTTAGATTAAATATCCTTCTTTTTGCTGGAGAAATTTCCAAACATGTGGTTGTGGAGTTTTATACTATATCACTCTTGCAAGTCAGAAAAAAATCACAAAAAGTCCTGAAACACACCAGGTCTGATTTCCAGAGTGGGATTGTGGGTTAATATTTGATTGATTCTCCCTTCTGTTAGATTTTCCTCTACTGAAATGATATTTTCCTTATCAAAATAATTTCTCAAATCATTGCCTCATATGGTGGAACATTCCATTTTTATGTCTCCCTTAAATCCAAATAAGTTGCCTCTTATGGAATAAAAATAAAGTGTACCTAAATTGCATCTACATCTTATTACCTACTCGCACTCTATGAGAATATTTGAAGAAAAAAATACCAGATCACAGTTCAACTGAACTTTGCCTGACAAAATAATTGAATTTGATGTGTAACCAGTGTATACAGATTTCGTCTAATAATTCTGACCTTAATGGATGTCATTATTATTGAGGATAAGTACAATTCCATGAACATAACCCTAAACAATATGCCTTTCCTAAGAATTTGTGAATATATTTCATGCATAATGTCCACAGCTGCTACTGTAGACATTTTCTTAATGCACAGAATTTAATTATTAAAGACTTTTGTATTTTCCTTTAATGTTCAAGCACAATACACAGGATACAAAGAGATTTTTATTGTCTTACATAAAATAGGCAAAATCTCTGATTTTGGCTGCATATTTGCTATTTAATATGGAAAAGATGCATCCTCCTTTATAAAATTTCCTTTATGATTGTGCTCTGGCATTAATTATTGAATTGCATATGCAATTGTAGTTGACAGACATCTATCACTTTATCTGCCATGGCCATGCTTTGAGATATGGAACCAAAAATGTTAGACTGACTCAATCATCTATCTAGTGACTGAAAAGGAGAGAGCTGCCCCATAGAGAAGTCCCAGCAGACACTGTGTAACTGATACAGTTTTATAAAGACACTTAGTTAGATTCAGCAGTTATTTGTTACAACGGTATAACCTATCCTAATATTATCGATGTCATTCTGTACAGTTGCAGCAGCTAATAAAATAATTAAAATGGGATAAATGTGTAGATTGTAATTGTTAGAAAAATGACATTGTATTACCAATTTTAAGAAATGTTTGAGTATTTAAACATTTATTAGTGTCATATTTTTCATCCTTATGTATCTAGGGGTTAGAGAGAACCTGCTTGTTTGGAGCTGTTTCTGTACTCCCTTTGAATTAGAATTCTACTTTATATAATATCTACAGTTGATCACTGCCTTAATTAGAATTGAAAGAACTTTGTAGCTTTAAGAGTATGGTAATAATGACTGGAGTTCTATCTTATATTTTAAACAGAATAAATATTTTGTGACTGCACAAAGAAAGGACAATTCCTTATCTTTCATTCATATAAAGATAGGATTTTTTAAAATTAGTTTTTATAAGAAGTCAAATGTAGCGGATATTTTAAATGTTTTTCAGTTTAAGTTTATAATCTACTGCTTATATTTATATTTGTTCATTGTTTATCATAAGCTAATGGAAGGAAGATATCTTTTTATTTTTCTTTTTTACACTCTTCATCCCAAGCCAAAAAAACAAAAAACAAAAAATAAAAAAAAACAAAAAAGAGCTAAGTAAAACATTATATGTACAGTATATAATAACATAAATTGCAATATCTTTTTTTCTGGAGGAGTTATTCAGAAGTTTTCCAGGCCAGCATTCCATCAGAAATTTCTAGCTTTTTCATTTAAATGCCACCAGTAATAGAAAACTCTTTAGTCTCAAGGAAACTGTTTCACTTTTCGGCAGAATGGTTGTTCAACTAAGTGTGAATTTTTCCTGACGTGGAGACAAAATCTAGCACATCAAAACTCTTTACAGTTGGTCCTTAATTCTTGGAGAACTGCAGTATTGTCACCTGCTTCCTACTGGTAAAATTGCTAATATTTGATAACACTTAATGTGGCTTTCTGTAGTATTTTCTCTATCAGTCCAGATATATTGTAAGTAACTGTGGAAGCATGCAGACTCTGGATTCAGATGGAAAAAAATTCCAATCCTGACTTTAGCACTACCAGCTAGAAAACGTGGGGCATACAAGTTTCTTGCCAGATAAGTAGGGTTAATAGCATGACTATTTGCTGGGCTACTTTGAGTATTAAATTTGCTGTGCCGCTCTGAGTATTAAAAAATGTGCATATTAAGAACTAACCTGACACACAGTAGGTGCCTAGTAAATATTACAATTATTTTAAATCATCCTTGCTTAGTTAATATCCGATGTGCTATGAACTCCAGATATTCTCCTCAAATAAATAAGCCCTTTTGAGACATGGAAGTAAGATGGCCTATTAAGTAATTTGGTCCAGTCTCCAGGGATAAAATTTCCTGACATTTTCCAATTGCTAGGAATTTAACTTTTGTCCAATGCTGTTAAAATAAAACAGAACACTGAGCTCAGAGACGAAGCATGTAGAAGGAAAGACAATCTCTTATTAATTTATCAAATTTCTCCACCTAATTGTGCAGCCTGAATACTTCTGCATAGCAGTATATGCCAAATGTTCTTCAAAGCAAGTTAAAGGGAGGTTTTGCATCCCAAGGGAGTATAATTGAATATATAGTATGTTTCGAAACTAGGACAGAGAGTAATTTCAATTATTTCAATTTGATTTGTGACAAAGATGGTCTTTCACTAATAATGTTGGTTACTTTGACATCAATAAAAAAAAATAAAAGTTGACCCTAAATTGACACTGTGTGCCTCATATACAAATCACAGGTCAGAAGGAAAAATATTGATGAATTCAACTACATTAAAATTAAATATTTTCCTTTATCAATAAACCATTAAGAGAATGAAAAGCCCTGAAGTGGAAGAAGACCCTTGTGATGATGATAACTAGCAGAGGGAATATTTAAAGAACTTTAACAAATCAGTAAGAAAACACAGTTAAAACAAATAAACACAAAATTTGGCCAAAAGTCTTGAACAAAAACTTCACCAATTTGAGGATTTGCATAGCCAATTGACATTTGAAAAACTGTCAAACTCATTAATTACCAAGAAAATGAAAATCGACGCTCCCACAGATACAAGACACAGAACTGCAAAAATTGATAAGCTGATAATACCAAGTGTTATGGGCTGAATTTTGTTCCCCTCAAAATTCGTATGTTGGAAGCTCTAACTTCCCATGTGAACGTATTTGGAGACAGGGACTTTACGGAGGGAATTAAGGTTAAATGAAGTCATAAGGGTGAGAGACTAATCCAACAGGTCTAGTGTCCTTATCAGAGAGCAAGAGACACCAGGGGTACTTGTCCACAGAAAAAGGACATGTGAGGACACCGAGAGAAAGTGGACACCTGCAAAGCCTCAGGAGAACCAAACACACCAACACCTTGACCTTAGACTTCCTGCCCCCAGAACCTGAGAAAATAAACTTCTGTTGTTTACACCACCCAGTTTGTGGTTTTGTTATGGCAGCCTGAGGAAAAGATCATACCAAGTATCAGTGAGAATGTGAGTAACGGGAAGTCTCAGGTTGAAATGAAAATTGGAAATTCCGCTTTGGAAAAGGGTTGGCTATTATTTACAGAAATCAGACAAACTGCTAGGTCAGTGTTTCTCAACCCAGGGCAATTACTCTTCCCTGCTCAGGACATCTGCCAAACTCTGGAGCCATTTTTGCTTGTTCCCAACTGGGGGTGGTAGTGGTGGTAGTGGTGATATTGGCATCCGAGAAGGAGAGACCAGGGATGTAGCTAACCATTCTATAATTCCCATGATAGCTCACCGGAAAAAAGGCATTATCTGGCACAAAATATCCAACTGTACCTCTGTTAAGAACTTGTCTTAAGTAAAAACACCTACAAAATTGCATGTACATATGTTCCAGGAGACATGTAAAAGACTTTTGAATGTCTATAATTGTCAACGTATTTGCAAACAGTCCAAACATCTAATGTCTGTAGAGTAGGTGAATACATTGTGGTGTATTTACATCTACAATACTCTGTACAACCAGAAAAATGGACAAAACAAGACTATATACAACTTATGATTTGATCTCACAAACATAATGTTGATCAAAAGAAGAGAGGCAGAAAATAATGCATGCTGTTAGTGTTCAGTCATGTATATGTATGTGAAAAATAATGAGAAAAATAAGGGGGGAAGCAGAATTTACAAGTTAGCAGAGAGAGGGGCAGTGGTGTGAAGGGACTTGCAAAGCTTCGGGGATGCTAACAATATTCTACTTTCTCTCGAGGGAGGCTGTTATTCAAGTGTTCAGTTTTAAATGATTGAAGTCTACATTTCTATTTTATGCACATTTCCACATGTGCTTTATATTTCCCAATTTTGAAAAATACTTAAAATACATGCCTGGAAACATATCCATAAGACAATTTCAAGTTTGTTTGTTTTTAAGTTAAGAGAGCCTCATCCACATTTGCAGGAACTCATTGAATTTATTCATTTCTCTCAGGTCACAGAAATCTTAAAATAATAGTAAGCATGCAATAATTATTACTTTTTTTGCAAAAACCTTCCCTTTCTCTGTATTCAATTAATCATTATACATTAACTTTTGAATATTGTGCAAATCGAGGAACTGTTGAGCTGGAAAGAGATACAGCTCAGTTTCTCTAAAATGGTGTAGTTTATGATCATATTTTGGGACCAAGATTTTGTCCCATGATGTCAGTAAGGAAAAATGAAATGCCAACCTGTGGTACTGAATCCTAGTGTAGTCAAAGTTTAGCTAGAGGAGAAATCAGAGAGGTTGGAAAGTGTTAGTTAAAAAAAACCGAAAAAACAAAAACAAACAAACAAAACTTCCTGGGGAAGTAGAATTTCAGCTGGACCTAAGTGGAAGACTGGAGGAAATAACAAGATCAAACAAATTATGATAAATTATCTCCAGGCAACTCCATAAAGGTTGAGGAACACTGCTGAAGAGAATCATGTATTAACCAACTGTTCTTTGTGCTTTGAAATAGTACATGTCTTTCTCAAAGTGATGCTCTTTTTCAGTTACCAAAGAGAACAGTTTAATGGAAAATCCTTTCTTCTTCTTAATCTAGTTGATCCCCAAGTAAAGAATGATGTGTTTTTATAATGGATCTCCTATTAACACAAGTTAATTCCTAAATACAGAGCAATGTGTTTTCATAATTGCTTGGGTTTTGTTAAAAAGTGCATCTGGCTTCATTATTTTAAATGGATGCTCTTACTGGGAAAGTTATACTTAGAACTATTTTCTGGCTAGGAAACCATTATGTGAGGGGCTCGTCCTTTGAATCTCCAGTTCTCACTAGCAATAGGAAGAAGTGTTTTTGTTGTCACCAGTGACAGCAGAAGTTTTCTATCTTGGATTCACTGCTTCCACATAATTCTTAAGAGATAATTAATTATTAATATAAGGAGTACCAGACTGGGAATGAATTTCCCTAGGTCCCAGTCTGCCATCATCTAGATGTCTGGCTATAGACAAATCGATTTTATCTCTCTGGATCCCTGATTCCTTTTCTCATCCATAATGTAGCATGCTCGGATGATCTTTGAGATCTTGTTCAGCCCTGTAACCTGGACAGTGTTGTACTGTGTAATGCACAAAGAATTTGTGAATTGAGAGTCCCTTTTATAAATGAAAGGTGTCTTGATATCTACAAATGAACATGGCCATGAAGCATGTTAAATAGTGCCTATTGTTGAAACATTTTTTTGCAGTCATGATCCCCTTCTCCTTCTTAGCAGTTCCAGTTTCCATTTCAGGACTCATGTGGTTCCAAGGGAGAAAATCCTTAGCTGCCAATTCTAGTAGAGAGGAAGGGACTTGGGACAAAATAAATCCACATGCTCCATTATGCTGGCTAATGATTATTTTGATAAGACACAGGACAAGCCCACTCTGGACCTGCCAATCATGGGGAAGAAAATGTGAAGACAAATGTGCTTTCTCTGTCCTGCTGGACAAGAACAATGAAGTATATGCCACTGGACTTTATAAAAGGCAGCTGGAATGTGTATAGGAATACACACTTGAGGCAGAATGAAAGCCAGGTTTCAGTAGGGTTACTGAGCCACTTGATCAAGTCTTTACTGGAGTTGATGTATTTGCTTTACTACACATCTGTTTATGTCTTTTTTTTTTTTAACTTACAGCTAAAAAAAGAATCCTGCTAATATTACATATTTAGCTGGCTTCATATTTGACATTTCTGTGGAATATGTAAAGCTCATTTGAATCTTACTTTATAATGGATATATACAATATAGGGTCATATTCACCCAAGTCTGTCATTGAACTTCCTCTCATTCCAGAAGCTATGATTTGGAATTTAATTTCTATTGAATAAGAAAGAATTTTTGCTTTAGAATAGCTTAACTCAAATTTTTATTTATTTTTCTCAGTTTGAAGATACAACCATAAATAGTACAGGCTTTGCTATGGGTGTGCATATGGAATAGAAAAAATATTGTTACAAGAGAATCATTTTCCTTATGAATTATGTGTAATACTGAAAAATAAATATGCAGCAGCACAAAGGAGAGCTTTTCTTTTGATTTGGGGGTTAAGGCAGAACCCTGGAGTAGAATAGGAGATAGAGGAGGACAAGAAAAAAATATGCATAACTGAATAACTCTTTAAATGTTTAAAATAGCTTTAAGCATATGTATAATATCTATGGATATGGGTATGCATAAATATGTATATATACATATATATGACTGTATCATTTTGGTTATGATAGAGTCATATGTTTTGTTGATACTTTATTAGTCCTATTAAAAAATCAGTCAGTGGGGTCCCTGGGTGGCTCAGTCAGTTAAGCATCTGCCTTCAGCTCAGGTCATGATCCCAGGGTCTTGAGATTGAGCCCTGCTTTGGGCTCCCTACTCAGTGAGAAGCCTGCTTCTCCCCCTCCGTCTCCCTCCCCTCTCCACTCGTGCTCTCTTTCTCAAACAAAATCTCGCTCTCTCAAATAAATAAATAAAATCTTTAAAAAATTAGGTAAATTTAGTCTACTAAACCTGTATGTATAAAAAGAGATTAGAATATTTCATCATTCATTACACACAGTCCAGAAAGAATCAGATACATTCTTAGTACTTAGTATCACCACAAAAATGTCAAAGACATCAAACTATAATTTTGTGTAATTTGTAAGATAACAGATGTATTCTAGTGGATTATTAGTGAAGAAAAACAAAGAGAACAGAACATGGAGGTGATGAACTTAGCATGTGAATTAAAAGGTCATAGGCAGAACACAAATTAAACATAGCAGAACACTCAGGTTCTTTCCTTCCTGGCAAATCAGGAAACTATATGCTGGCTTTTATTAACTAAATTAAAAGTGAAATGCAATGATGGCTTTCGTGGTGTGCCCTCTTTTGCATTTTTTGTACTGCTTAATTATATGAGTTAGCTGCTGACAGTCTCGCCAGCTTCTCTGAGAATTTTGTTGTCTGGAGGTAACATTGCCTATACGGCGTGTTTAATCGGCAGCACTCATATTTACATGAAGACTGATTGGAAGAATATTGCTTTTTAGAACTTTGCATTATGGTATTTTTTGCTTAATTCCAATACATTAGTTTGCAACCAGAATGACTGATGATTTCTGCCACCTCAGGAGCCGATGGCGCCGTGTGGAGGTGGTGATGAGCTGCAAGCACTTGGGGACCCTTTCGACAATGGCCACTTCTAGGAACCAAACCCATTCGCTCTGCTCATCACTGCATGCAACCCAAAGGCTCTGTCAGATTCTGCCCAGACATGCCCATGCTTCTATACAGTCAGGGCCGGCGCTACCCGGGTCAACAAGGATCACCTTATTCTATGAACATTATCAGGCTTTTGTTTTGTTTCTATAATTCATTGGCACATATCAATAGACTGCCTCCGATTTCTGTCTTGCCTTCCTAGTTGAAGAATTATGGAATTTACACTTAATAGCAAACACGCAACCTTAACAACACAATGCCTCTTCTAAAGAATATATTCTCAGGCATTTGGTGAAATAGGTGAAGGGAGGATCTTTGTTGATTGTGAGTCAGGCCTTGGCTACAAAATAATGAGTGCTAAGAAAATAAAATCTTGACATCCAATGGTTAGAATAGTGCACAGAATATCCGAGTACTCAAATATTTCCAAATGAGTGAATGGGTGAATAAATGTGAATTAATTAATCTGGGTTTATCTGACACTTTTTTCATTTTATACTGTCTAAAACTTCCTCACCTCCCACCATGCTATCAAAATTCAAACCCAAAGAGATTTGAGCCATGCAAATATGCTGCCCTTCACCCAAATTTTCCCCTAAATTAAGCAGCTATTAATAATTCTTCTGTTACCCAATTTTTACTATGATAATTGCAATAGTTCAATTGTTAGACAAATGATAGACTTTCTATAGATTTATAATTCATGTGGTCCTCAGTTACTTTGGTGCTCAAATTTTCCAAAATTGGACATGGTGATCCCCTTCAGAGTGGCTTCTGCAGTAAGGTGTTTTTAACAAGATCGTTCAGTTGTTTTGTTGAATCTAAGTTGATACACAAATGTGATTATGGCAATGGCTGAGATAAGGCAGGATTGTTTGAGTTCAGTATGTCCATTTTGGCTTACAATATGTGAAAAATCAATTTTTGAGTACCACCATTGTTTGTTCAAACTTTATGAAACACTTAGCTACCCCTCATCATGTATACGCCTATCTGCCCTATTATCAACTTATGCCAATAAAATGAGTACCATTTATACCTAACACAAGCAAAACCAAAAATGTACATGAGCCCAGGATGATTATATAGCAGATATAGGGGTTATTTGGATGATTCAGAAATCACTATTATTCAATTTTGTTCTACATTTGTATGGAAATGAAAGTATAAAACAATGTTTTCTAAGTAGTCATTGCATCATTAAAAAAATAATTTTAGAGTATAATGCAAAGTAGACAAATATCGACATTCATAAGCATATTGGGAAATCTTACATAAAAATAAACACGATCATCACCACTATGCAAGATTCAAGCTAATACACCGTCCGTATGGAGATATTAGCCATTTCTGCATCATGATTTTTTCATTCAGAGTTTAATCAGATTGCTTATCATTGATACCTCTGCCACAAAATGTTCATCTGAGGCGCACCATAAAAACATATACCACTCTTCACAGGAGAATCGGTTGAGTTTTTTTCTAATGGGTTAAAATGGATTTTTGAGAAATAAATATCCCAGAGCCCACTGGCAACTACTTTATTATTTTTTCTTTAAAAAAAGAATGTGAATCTAATTTGCTGTTATACAAATTGCGGAATAACAGCTTGTAAGAACTCTACATTGAACCATCTGTGGAATTTTCATAAGAAATGAAAAGAAATGTGAAAGGTGTTTTGTTGGATAAATTGATGGATTGGTAAATTTTCACCAGATTTTAATGGATATGTTCATTCTAATGGCAGCTGAGTAAAGTTAAAGTTTTTAAGTGATGTATAATGAAAAGGCATACTTTTTTTTTTTACACATAAGAGGTTGATAAATACTTAAAAGTGTGATGACACCAAGTTCTGTCAAAAAGGCACAGCCTCATAAATTTATACATTGCCCAAAGAAAAATAAATTTGTATAGTATTTTGGAAAACAGTTTGGTTATACCTCATAAAATGCAAGACAGTCATGCCCTATCATTTAGAAATTTTACCCACTGGCACATAACATTTAAAACATCTTAGAACATTACACGGGGTAATATGTACCCAGCAACACTGTTTGTAAAAGTGAGAACTTAAAAACAATCTGGATGACCACACACGCGAGAATAGAAAATAAATTTATATATATTTATAAAATGGAAAATACCTATGTAGAAGTACAAATGAATAAACTGGAACCATGTTTAACGATATGTATAAATATCATAAACGGAGTGTTGAATAAAGTATTATTTTCTAAGCATCGTACATATGCACTGAGGGTATAATTGCTTTCATGGGGATGAATACCACTGCAGGGTCCATGCCAGTGAAGGAGGGTTACACATGTCAGCAAGGGATACATGGGACCTTACTTGTATTTGTATCTATTCACTTTTTAAAAGTGTTCAATAATTATTAATTATGTCACTTATATATTTGAAATCATTCCTAATAAGTTGCATTGCCATTTACCTGCCGACAAAACTCGAAATCTACTTTTCTGCATTTCATGATTCACTGAAGAAATTCCAGCTCAGGGGTGCCCTGACTCTTCACATAGATAAACCAGAGTAATCTGTAGAGACTTTTCATTCCCAGACAATATATTTGGCCACCTTATGTGTTACCATAGTTTGAATATTTTATTTCATTTTATTTTTAAAGATTTTATTAATTTCTTTTAGAGAGAGTGAAAGCAAGAGAGATCACAGAGGGAGAGGGAGAAGCAGACTCCCCGCTGAGCAGGGAGCCCAAGGCGGGGCTCGATCCCAGGACCCTGGGATCATGATAGGAGCAGAAGGCAAATGCTTAACCGACCGAACCACTGAGGTGCCCCTGAAGAGAATCTTTTAAAAAGGCTATTTTAAAAGGTCCCCTAATTGATCACATAACTGTAGAATAGGCATCCTGATAGCAGCCTGGATAGGACAGTTTAGATTCAGTATCTAAATATTTAATACTCGGTTGGAAGGAGGGAATTGGAACAAAAGCTGTAATGAGCAATAACAGAAATCATCTAGAAAGGCAATGGACACTCCCTATTGATTACATAGTGTGTAAGGAGAAAAAAAGAAATAAAGTAAAATGTCCCCTACACTTCACCATCTCCAGGTGTTCACCTCTAAACCCTACCACCAGAATTATATTTCTAAAATTCAAACTGAACACTTTATTTCTCTAGTTCATGCTATTCACTTCCCATGAGCAACAGGATCAAAGAAGAAAGTATTTTGTGTGCTATTATGGCTATCCATCCTTTTTACTTGCTTGCTTTTCTAGCCTATCTCTCTGTTGGAGGTAAGTCTTGCCCACCTCCTTCTCCCCAGTGATCTTTAAGTTTCCTAAATTACTTATATTGCATTTGGTGTCCAGGGCTTTGGGTGTACTTCTCTCTTTGCTGCTTTTCTCACCTTATATTATTAATAAATTCTTTATTTGACAAGATTGACCTTGAATATCACCCTTTCCTCTAATCATGATAATGACAGTTAGATGCTTTTTCTCAGCTTCAATCACATGGTGTTCAAGTCTTCTCCTTGACCTTAACACACTGGGTGTCATTATAAGTCCTGTCAGTCAGTTTGTTACAATTCACATTCCTGCCAGGCACAGGTAAAACACAAAGAATATGCTTAGAAAATATTTATTATAACAATAATTGAGTCAAAGATGTGGTATCAACATTCAAGGTAGAGAGACAGCTGCCTGTTTCATTTTTATACTGCACACTCCTGCTTAGTGAGCAAAGCAACTGTGGGTACTCTAGAAGGATGGCAAATTTATCTTCTCTCCCATTCTATAGAGAGAATTGTGTTGGCCTTTTCTGCTTCTTCTACAGGAAGTCCCAGATGTGAAAACAAAACTGATGAACAACCTAATTGAAGTCAACCATCGGCTGTATCCAGGGACTTATGGGAATGAATTTATTACAAACACTGAGTGTGGGTTAGAGCACTTACAACAGGATACCAGTTCTATTTCTACCATTAATTTTTAGTGTAGGACATTCGTCAGTTTAGCTAAATTTTCTATGTGTTGATACTTTTCATTGACAAAATGCGGATAGAAATAGCAAATCCAAAGCCATGTTTCAGGGGGGTTAATGAATTAATGTTTGTATAGTGCTTAACAAAGTACCCAGTAAATTGCGAGCATTCAGTGAACATTGGGTGTGTTTTTTTTTCATTGCTGTTATCATTAATATCCAGCCCTGGGCTGTAATACCAGAGACAGAACAGTCTCTAGCGTGTCTTCTCTCTCTTAAGTTTTGTAGTAACAAAAATGTATTCCAGGAAAAATTCCAAACATTATAAATGTGTTTTCGTAATGAAAAGACTATAAAATGAGGTTTCACTTTACTGATGAGGAAATAGAATTATTTGCCCCAAATCATAGGGCTCCTGTAGGCTTTAAAACTAAGCTAGTGGGTTCTATGACCATGCTTTTGACGACTATGTTATACCTCCACTCGTTAGCAACATTTTATTTTATTTTTTACAAGAGTTGAGGAATCATGTATGAGTAATAGATATGGAAATAAAACAATCATTCTCTTATTTGGCCCTTCCTTATGCCCTCAGCTGATGGAAAGTTAATTTGCACAAATTAATTATATTAACTAATTATGATTTTGTTATAATAAAATTAAAAAAAATAACTGAGAGCATTGTGGTGAGTGGATATAATGCATCAATCGTCTTGAGAAGATGCACATTTTTTGTCACCTACTAGATGTTAATATCTATGGAGAGAGAGCTAAACTGAGTAAGGAGCTATAACATATTCAACAAAATAAATGCAGGGATCTGAGCTTTTGAGATGCTCTTATTTATTTGACAGAAACACTTTTATTGATAATGCATGGTAAATCTCCTTGGCAGCATTAAAACAATTTCACATAACAAAGTTGTTTCCTATCACGGTTTAGATAACACATTAAATTTTTGCAACATGTGTAACTTTGAATCTCATTCTGGGGCAAAGGTTTCAGTTCCTAACTCAGTTCTTTTTGCTTTAATAGCATAAAAGAAGAATCGGCTTATTAAGAATCATGGCACTCCAAATTAATTGTTTCCTCCAGCATAAAAACCCAGGCTATTTCTCCACTTTTGACTTTTGTCTGAATTGAAGAGATTCTTATGATATATTAAAAAATTTTATCTTTCCACAAAAGCTACAGCTGGATGATTTAAAGCAAAAGCAAGCCAACTTATAGCATGAATTAACAAGAAAAGCGGTCGCTGTTTAAAACCAATGAGTTACTCACATTGGAGATAAGGTATGGCTGACAAAGGCACTTTGTGGAACATAATCAGTGAGGATGATTTGGAAATAAATCTTGTTCTTGAGGGGTCCTCTCTTGTCTCCCTTTCCCTCAGGGTAAACAATGACTTTCTACTTTAATTAATTTTCCAATTTTCTCACTTATAACTTTCTATAACATTAATTCTTCAACATATAGGGATTTTGGATGCTCAATAGAATCAGGGGTTAGGGGGCGCCTGGGTGGCTCAGTCGTTAAGCGTCTGCCTTCGGCTCAGGTCATGATCCCAGGGTCCTGGGATCGAGCCCCGCATCAGGCTCCCTGCTCCGCGGGAAGCCTGCTTCTCCCTCTCCCACTCCCCCTGCTTGTGTTCCCTCTCTCACTGTGTCTCTCTCTGTCAAATAAATAAATAAAATCTTTAAAAAAAAAAAAAAAAAAGAATCAGGGGTTAGTCTTTAAAGGTTATACTTAAATAGCACTTATAAATTAGTGTAATCTGCAAATTAAATTAGACTTCAAACCAAAAGCCTTTTTTATTGCAGGTGATGGTTCATTATAGCTTAATAAATGGTTCACAAAAGATGGGAATGCAAATAATATTAGCTGATTTTTAAACTTTATTTTTTTTTTTCTTTTGCTATTGTTGGTTCCGCACTGCACCTGAGCAGTAAGTACTCCAACATCTCCCTTTTTACAAGTGAGGTAACTTGGGCAGAGAAGGGAGAAGTAATTCCAGAAAATTACACAGCTACATAGTGAGAGGGCTGGTATTTAAATCTAGGTGGCTTAAATCCAAATGTTATGTTTAATTACTAAGCTATACTTTTCCCATTAAGTAATTCATATTTCATGAACACAAAAGATTTCCCTTTCTTCTTACTGCTTGTCTTTATGCTTTATAACAAGGAAGGTTAAGGCTACCATATAAAATATTAACAAGTCGGCTCCCAGAAATTCTTAAAATGAGTAACAAGTGACATGAACACTGTAAAAGGGGGCAGGGCAAGGGAAATGGCAGTGACAGGAAATAGTGACAGCAAAGGATTGTGGGACTATCCAGGCAACCATAGACTCAGATGCTTCTTCTCACTTAGCCTTTTTAATTTCATAGATGTTTGCCCAGATCATATGAATCTAAGCAAATTATACAACTGTGTCCATCCAGAGTTTAATGTAATATTCATTTATTTATTTATATAGTAAATATTAAGCATCCCTTTAGGATAAGCAATATCCTCAAGTTCTAACAATAAACATGAGAAAATAGACACATAAAAACACAAAATAGGACTTGATGAGCTTGACGATATTCATGGCAATATAGTATACGTGGGGAATCGTAGGAAGTTATTTGTTCCAAAAAAATGAATAAGGCGAGGATTTAGAAAGAGATAAGCCCAAAAAGATTATGGAAGACCATGACATGCAAGGTTATGAAGGACCCCCATATTCCACAGCGAATAATTTTTTTTTTCTCTCCGAGGGGCAAAAGGGAAGTTCTCAACTAAGAATGGAATGATGGAATGAACCAGAGTTGAGGGACTGAAGAGAATCAATATTCTGAAATACACAATTTCCTTTTATAATCATAAGAAAATTCCTGATCTATATGAAAAATCATTAAAAAATTAGAGATGTCAGGTTATTGCATTGCACAAATTGGCTAAATAGCTCCAAAGAGTGTTCAATCATAGGGTATTTATGAACAGTTGGTCCTATATGCTGCTTTACCTATTTGGTTACATATGCAATATATTTGATTCACCTATTCAGATTGGTTAGACAGTCCCTTCAGTGGAGTGAGAGGGCCAAGAGCTGGATTGCAGTGGTTTGATGAAAAGGAATAGCATAGGTACATCGAATTTCTAAAGTGGTTTGGCAGCAAAAGATATAGAGTATGGGGGAAGCAATAGGAAAATATATGGGGAGTTTATAAAGAGGTGTTTTTTTTTGTTGTTGTTGTTTGTTCGTTTGATTTTGTTCTGTTTTTGTTTTTGTTTTAATGTGGACAATGGAGTATTTTTTTTATTATGTTAATCACCATACATTACATCATTAGTTTTTGATGTAGTGTTCCATGATTCACTGTTTACGTATAACACTCAGTGCTGCATGCAGAACATGCCCTCTTTAATACCCATCACCAGGCTAACCCATTCCCCCACCCCTCTCCCCTCTAGAACCCTCAGTCTGTTTTTCAGAGTCCATAGTCTCTCATGGTTCCTCTCCCCCTCCAATTTCCCCCCCTTCATTCTTCCCTCTCAATAGATGCAGAAAAAGCTTTTGACAAAGTACAGCATCCTTTCTTGATCAAAACTCTTCAGAGTATAGGGATAGAGGGTACATACCTCAATATCATAAAAGCCATATATGAAAAACCCACAGCAAATATCATTCTCAATGGGGAAAAACTGAGAGCTTTCCCACTAAGGTCAGGAACATGGCAGGGATGTCCACTATCACCACTGCTATTCAACATAGTATTAGAAGTCCTAGTCACAGCAATCAGACAACAAAAAGAAATAAAAGGCATCCAAATCGGCAAAGACAAAGTCAAACTCTCACTCTGCAGATGATATGATACTTTATATGGAAAACCCAAAAGACTCCACCCCAAAACTGCTAGAACTCATACAGGAATTCAATAAAGTTGCAGGATAGAAAATCAATGCACAGAAATCAGTGGCATTCCTATACACCAACAACAAGACAGAAGAAAGAGAAATTAAGGAGTCGATCTCATTTACAATTGCACCCAAAACCATAAGATACCTAGGAATAAATCTAACCAAAGAGGAAAAGACTCTGTACTCAGAAAACTATAAAATACTCATGAAAGAAATTGAGGAAGACACAAAGAAATGGAAAAACGTTCCATGCTCATGGATTGGAAGAACAAATATTGTGAAGATGTCAATGCTACCTAGAGCAATGTACACATTCAGTGCAATCCCTATCAAAATACCATCCACTTTTTTCAAAGAAATGGAACAAATAATCTTAAAATTTGTATGGAACCAGAAAAGACCCTGAATAGCCAGAGGAATGTTGAAAAAGAAAAGCAAAGCTGGCGGCATCACAATTCCGGACTTCCAGCTCTATTACAAAGCTGTCATCATCAAGACAGTATGGTACTGGCACAAAAACAGACACATAGATCAATGGAACAGAATAGAGAGCCCAGAAATGGACCCTCAACTCTATGGTCAACTCATCTTCGACAAAGCAGGAAAGAATGTCCAATGGAAAAAGACAGTCTCTTCAACAAATGGTGTTGGGAAAATTGGACAGCCACATGCAGAAGAATGAAACTGGACCATTTCCTTACATCACACACAAAAATAGACTCAAAATGGTTGAAAGACCTAAATGTGAAATAGGAGTCCATCAAAATCCTAAAGGAGAACACAGGCAGCAACCTCTTTGACCTCAGCCACAGCAGCTTCTTCCTAGAAACATCGCCAAAGGCAAGGGAAGCAAGGGAAAAATGAACTATTGGGACTTCATCAAGATAAAAAGCTTTTGCACAGCAAAAGAAACAGTCAACAAAACCAAAAGACAACCGACAGAATGGGAGAAAATATTTGCAAATGACCTATCAGATAGAGGGCTAGTATCCAAAATCTATAAAGAACTTATCAAACTCAACACCCAAAGAACAAATGATCCAATCAAGAAATGGGCAGAAGACATGAACAGACATTTTTCCAAAGAAGAAATCCAAATGGCCAACAGACACCGGAAAAAGGGCTCAACATCACTCGGCATCAGGGGAATCCAAATCAAAACGTCAATGAGATATCACCTCACACCAGTCAGAATGGCTAAAATTAACAAGTCAGGAAATGACAGATGTTGGCGGGGATGTGGAGAAAGGGGAACCCTCCTACACTGTTGGTGGGAATGCAAGCTGGTGCAACCACTCTGGAAAACAGTATAGAGGTTCCTCAAAAAGTTGAAAATAGAGCTACCATATGATCCAGCAATTGCACTACTGGGTATTTACCCCAGAGATACAAATGTAGGGATCTGAAGGGGTATGTGCACCCCTATGTTTATAGCAGCAATGTCCACAATAGCCAAACTATAGAAAGAGCCAAGATGTCCATCGACAGATGAATGGATAAAGAATATATGGTATATATATACAGTGGAATATTATGCAGCCATCAGAAGGAATGAAATCTTACCATTTGCAACGATGTGGATGGAACTGGAGGGTATTATGCTGAGCGAAATAAGTCAATCAGAGAAAGACATGTATCATATGACCTCACTGATATGAGGAATTCTTAATCTCAGGAAACAAACTGAGGGTTGCTGGAGTGATAGGGGGTGGGAGGGATGGGGAGGCTGGGTGATGGACATTGTGGAGGGTGTGTGCTATGGTGAGCGCTGTGAATTGTGTAAGACTGTTGAATCACAGACCTGTACCTCTGAAACAAATAATACATTATATTTAAAAAAAAAAAAAAAAGGACAATGGAGTATTTTAAATAGCCATTGGGAAGATCTGTTACCAGTATGAGGTTGGATCCACAGGGAGAGAAATGATAACCATAATTCACCCAATGCTAGTGAAGGCAGACAGGATTAACATCAGATTTACCAAAAGCAACTTCATCTTAATAAAAGAGGAGAATGGTAAGGAGGGTACCAATTTATATTTGGTAGTAAGGTAAAGGAGCATTCGAATCTGAGGTAAGTGATCTGCAGAAAATGGGGAAGTGAAAGAACATATGGGAGAACCAGACATTTGAGATGAATAAAGAAAATTTGAAATAGCCATTGTACAGTAAAAGGTCAATCTGACCAGAGAAACATACTGGTATCCCTGCCAACTCACAATACTATTTAAAAATTGTGGACTAAAAATAAATGCTGAATTTGAAGTGAGACAGCAAGTTGCCAAATTATATCTATCATATTGAGCTCTCTAAATTCCCCCCAAAAAGCCAGAAAGGAAACATAACAGGATATTGACACTGACCGACTCTGGGACATAAGAATATAGACAAATCTTTTTCCTTATGTATTTTTTAATTTTTCAAATTTTGTTCAAGGAGTAAGTTAGATTTTTATAGGTTTTGTTATTTATATTTCTTACCTATAATTCATTTCTTCACTGTTGGGCTTCATTTATTTTCCATTTTATATACATTAAAAATGATGGACATCTTTTGTACAGGTTTTTGTGTGCATGAGCAAGAATTTCTCACAGGCTATGCACTAGAAGTAAATGTTTAAGTCAAAAGATATGCATGCTTTTCTTTTTAATATATTTTGCAGCTTTAACAACCCCCAAAACTTCAGAGAATGAAGTGACAAATGCACATGTATTCATTTACCCTGTATTAGCTATCATTTGTAGTTAGCCCTATTTCCCCAGATATTTTAAAGCAAATAGTGAGGCCAGTGCAGGTACTGCTGAACCCTATCTTGTTCCCTTATGCAAGTATATCTCCTCTACTCTCCCCAGAAGGAATAAGGACTAGTCTACATTTTGCAAGCTTCATTCCTGCCTATTGTTTTATTTTTAGCAAATATTTAATAATCCATAAACAATGTAAAATATAATGTTTTGTTTGTTACATTTTAAAATATACTTGAAGTCTTTTATATTACATACAGAATGCTGCACTAGGAAATTACATAGGGTGCTTTATTGCACCAGTATATATCACAAAACCAACTTAGAAAGTAGGAAGAAAAGAAAAAATATAGGAAGAAAAAACCGTTTTATGTATACAATGAACTATTCTATAGTCTTAATGAATGAATAGATCTATATGAATCAACATGAAGAAACTCTGAAAACATAATATTGATGGTGTTCTTTTGGTGATAAAAGAAAACAATAGGGGCACCTGCGTGGCTCAGTCGGTTAAGCATCTGCCTTTGGCTCAGGTCATGATCCCAGGGTCCTGGGATCGAGCCCCGCATCAGGCTCCCTGCTTGGCGGGGAGCCTGCTTCTCCCACTCCCACCCCCCTGCTTGTGTTCCCTCTCTCGCTATGTCTCTATCTGTCAAATAAGTAAATAAAATCTTTAAAAAATAAAAAAGAAAAGAAAACAATATATAGGTAACTATAGTATTATGTATGGCTCTCTTGGAGTTTTTAAATTAGGAGACAATGTTCATTGTGATGTTTACCAAATTATTTCTCTTGGTTATGTTCCCTTTGCTCTTCAAAATTTGAGACTGAAAAATGCCTGTGTTTGCTTTGTCCTCTTTCTGTAAATACTTAGTTAATGCTTGCTTACTATTGTCTCCTCTAAGCTTTTGCTTAGATCAGACAAATGTATAAAATCTTCTTCCAGTGTTTGTTTCCTACCATATTCCCATTTCATTTGTTGAACCAAAATTCAAGGTTCTCTTCCAGAAACAGGATTTTTCTTGTACTCTAAGAAGAATGGCACCACATAATCTCAATTTCCAGCTGCTGGGCCCTTAGGTATTTATTACTGACATGTCAAATATGTGTGTATAGAAACTTGTGGACTGAAGACAAATCTCTCCCCAATTATCTAAGTCAACCTACACTAAACCCAACTTGACCCCAATAGATTGCAAGTGTTTCAATGGTGGAAACATGATCTTATAATATTAATATGCCCTGATCTAGTGATCACACAGAAATTTCATATTTACCTTTTCCATGCTGATCTAAAGATACTAGCTTGATGTTTTAAAACACAGAAATATTGGGCGCCTGGGTGGCTCAGTTGGTTAAGCGACTGCCTTCGGCTCAGGTCATGATCCTGGAGTCCCTGGATCGAGTCCCGCATCCTCCCTCTGACCCTCTCCCCTCTCATGTGCTCTCTCTCTCTCATTCTCTCTGTCTCAAATAAATAAATAAAATCTTTAAAAAAAAATAAAAAAAAAATAAAAAATAAAACACAGAAATATTGCTTTTAATTACTCAATTCCCTTTGTATAATTTTCATTTGTGCCTTGAGAAAGCAACTTGTATTAGTTAGCTATTGCCACAATCATCCTATGCTTATGCATTGTGCATTAGCAGCATCCACCCTACCATGAACTGTAGAGCTGCAGGTTGGTGGGTAGCTCTGCTTCATGGGTCTTTAGACCCAGTCTGGTGCTGTAGTTTCTACATAGTAGTAGTATGGAGTAGTATATAGTTCCTATGTAGTTCTTCATAACAGCCATGGAAGCACAAGAGGACAATCCCAGTGATTTCCCCACTGTGTCCTAACATCCCACTGAACAGAGCATGTCACAAGGCTACAGTCAAAATCAAGTATGCACAGTATCCAGAGACCAAATGATACACAGAAGAATAATCCACCTGCCATGAGGCCACACAAATAGTATGGATGTATTATTCGATAACAGGGAGTGAAAAAAAAAATGAGACCAATAATTCAATTGACTGCAGAGCTCACTTCCTGCTTGAATTGTCTTGCTGAAAGCAAATATTGGCTCTGCTGAACACATGGATTTGGAGGCTATCTCTTGTCAGAAAAGAGAAACACTGTAAGCCAACATCCTTCCCTGGTTAAGACAAATTTTTTTCTTAATTGGCAGAAAATGTATACATCCAGAACCCAAGTACAACACAGTCATCTTTTTATCTCAGAAATCTGGGAATTCCTAAATCTGTTTTTTTTTTTTTTTTTTTTTTTTTAATAGAGGAACTCTATTTTATTCCTAATTGTCTGCTTTTGAATTTTATTTTAAATTACAAGCTCTTTCAAGTCCTCTTGGAAGGAGGCAGGGCTTTTGAAACAAATAAATTCTGGTTTGTGGGTAAAATAAATTATTGAGCACTTTAATAAGTTGGAAAGTGGCAGCCCAAATATATATCAGCTTCCAGAAAGTCTTATAGGCAAACATTAGGATGAGAGAGTGGCTTATATGTGGATGTTCACAGAGAACTAGAACAATACCTGTTTCGTCTTAGTGTATGCAATGTATTCCTTCATATATTTTCAAATGTGTCATCAAAAGTGCCATAGATTTGTGGGGGTAGAGAAGAAAGGAGAAGAATATGTTACTTGATTCTCTAGGCACCCTTCTCAGTGAGAGTTTGGTTTTGCAAAGGTGTCCAGGGATGATGGGTCAGTTTGAACCTACTAATTTTATTGGGATTATACCATTATATAATAATTATATAATTATACAATAAAAGATTATTGTTGCACTGAACCTAATAAATAGAAATAATAATGGTGACATAGAAACATGGCTATACCCTAACAAAAAAGGCTATTATAAATTCTAGCGGCTTTCCAAAATTAAATAATAATGATGAATTTATTTTCCTTCTTTCTCAAAGTAAAATTCATTAGGGGAAAGTGAAAAGGATAATGTATTGGAATTCAGATTTACAGTTTAACTGTCTACTGAAATCTCCTCTGGATGAGATATTGCAATTTGCATACTGGAATTTTTAATATGTTTCTTCACTTAACAAAAACTTATTGGGAACCTATTGTATGCCAGGTATTATTTTGGGAGCTGACATATAGAATTAGACAAGTCCCTACTCTCATTGGCTAAGGCACACACACAAAAATATGTATGTAATAAGATATTATCAGGTAGTCAAAGTAGTAGGATAAAAATAAAATATAGTCATACAACTTGGGTTGACTGAGACTATGTAGTTAAGGACTATGGGAAATGGCATTTAAATGTAGGGAAAAAAAAAAAAAGAAGAAGAAGACCTGAGGGAAAAGCATTCCAGGCAGAGTGAGTAGGTAATACAGTGTCCTTGAAAAAGTACTTTGCACCATCCAGTTTAAGGAATGACTGGGATGTAGAGAGCAGAATGCAGAGTGGTAGGCAGGGTTAGTCCTGTGAGCCTAGATGCCAGGTAAGGATTATAGACGCAGTGCTTGTGCAAAGGGGGAGACCGAAGGAGTTTGACCAGGAAGTGGTATGCTGTGATGCATACTTTGAAAAAATTACTCTGCAGTATGCTATATGGGAAATAGACCCAGGAAAGGGTCAAATGTGGGAGTCTGAAGTCGAGACAGGTTAGTCAAGTAGGGAAGATAAGATGAGGCTTGGGTTGATGATACACTTTGTTAGTTAAAAACAAACAAACAAACAAACAAACAAACAAACAAAATTTTAAGTAATCCACTCTAGGATTTAAAATTGGCAAACAAATGACATAAGGCTAGTTATTACAAACAGAGTAGGACCATGATCCATATTATGTTATTTATATTTAAGTAGAATATTCTTAGCACAAAAATTATTTTTAAAAGTAAATATTTTAAAGCTTTCAGTGTCCAGTACCACATGTAAGGAGCTTAGAAGTCAGCACTCAGTCCTAACAACAAGTAAAAATCTGAACAGGCTGAAAAATCAACAACTCTTCTTAGATCCTTACAAGAAGTGAGGTCACAGGGCAAACCACTGCAACTAAAATTGAAGACATACACTGGTACATAGAGAGGATCACATCTGACCAGAGCACAGACCTCTATAGGAAGCAGTGCCTGGTTAGGAAAACCTGAACTGTAATTGAAGAATTTCTGGAGGCTCAATGTGGGCAGTTAAACAACTCTGAGGAATACTCAGTCATAGGGGGGCCCCTATGCTTTTGTGAGATTTACCTCTCAGAAGTAAAGGGTCTCAAAGCAAATAAAGGAGTAAAATCCCCTGGAGCTTCTAGTAGGGGGAGGAGAAAAGGAACCATTTTGAAATATACCAGAGAACTCTGTTCTTAAAGAGTCTGCCCTCAGAGAAACTATTTAAACAAATCCTAAACTGCTGGGATTTTATCAAAGCTAACTGACTTGAGGAAAGGAAATTACCCAACTGCAGCACACTGTAGCCTTCCCATCCCACCTAAGGGGAGAAAAAAAAAAATAAAAACACTTGTGAAGTTCATAGTCCAGAGGCACAGGGTCACTAAAAGACTGGCACCTAATCATAGAACTCTAGAATGCTTCCCCTCCCCCAACACCTCACCATCACGTTATTAAAGTCTTATTTACAGCACTTTCTTTTCCTTGGTTGATCATATCTGGCTATCACAAAAAAATAACATGGCATACTAAAATGCAAAAAAAAAAACACATTTTGAAGAAACAGGAGCAAGCATTAGAACCAGACATGTTAGCATTGTTGGAATAATCAGACTGGGGATTTAAAGCAATTATAATTAATAAAGTAGACAGTATGTAAGAACAGATGGGAAATGTATGCAGAAAGATGGAAATCCTAAGAAAGAATTAAAAAGGAATGCTAAACACTGTAACAGAAATGAACAATGCCTTTGATGGGCTTATTAGTGGTAGACAGGGCATGGCTGAGAAAAGATTCTGAGCTTGAGGATATCTCAATAGAAACCTCCAAAACTGAAAAGCAGGGAGAACAAAGACTGAAAAACAAAACAAAACAAAACAGAACAGAATATCCAAAGACTGTGGGACAATTGTAAAGAGTGTAACTTATACTTAATGGGAATACCATTAAGCAGGAGGAGAAAGGAACAAAAGAAATATTTGAAACAATAATGACTAAGAACTTCCCCCAAATTATTATCAGACCAAAGCACAATCCAGGAAGCTCAGAGAACACCATGCAAGATGAATGCCAAGAACTCTATACTTAGGCATACCATTTTCAAGCTATAGAAATTTAAAGATTAAAAAAAATCTTTTTTTTAAGATTTTATTTATTTATTTATTGAGAGAGAGAGAATGATAGAGAGAGAGCATGAGAGGGTGGAGGGTCAGAGGGAGAAGCAGACTCCCTGCTGAGCAGGGAGCCCGATGCAGGACTCGATCCCGGGACTCCAGGATCATGACCTGAGCCAAAGGCAGTTGCTTAACCAACTGAGCCACCCAGGCGCCCAAGATTAAAAAAAATCTTGAAAGAAGTTAAAGGGAAAGAAAAACCTTACCTGTAAGAAGAGTAGAGATATGAATTATGTCCAACTCCTCAGAATCATACAAGCAAGAAGAACATCATGAAGTGAAATATTTTAAGTATTGAGGGAGAAAAAAAAAATCCCACCAATTTAGAATTCTGTGCCCTGTGAAACTATTCTTCAAAAGTTAAGACGAAATAAAGACACTCTCAGACAAACAAATATTGAAGATTCTGTTTGCCTTTGTTACTCCCAAAGGCTGCTCCAAGACCACAGTCTTTATATAGTGATGTGGTGTTGAAAACATTTGCACAGTGTATGTGACTGAAGCTAGTTAAGGCCTCTATATATACTTTTAAGATTTGGCAGGATGGTGCTGAGATCCACTTGTCTAATAGCCACCCAATACAAGCTTTGAATGTAACTTCCCTGTGCTTATTAAAACTGCTACTTACCAACCTGGAGTGGCCAACTTCTTCCTTCTGTCTTTCCCTGACCTCCATATATGGGGGTCACCTTCAGATCACAACAGGGAAACTCCTGAGAGGACTATGAATCAACAGAAGAAAATCATAAAACTATAATGAGTGAAATCAAAGAAGAACTTAATAACTGGAGAGATATTCCTGATCATCTAAGGAACACTCAATGTTGTCAAGATGTCATCTTTTCAACTTGATCTATAGATTCAACAGAAGGACATAGCTGGAGACTGATATGACCTGAGTTCAAGACTTGCTATAAAGTTACACTAATCAAGACAGTGTGGTATTGACCAAAAAAAAAAAAAAAAAAAAAAAAGACAAAATCAATGGAACAAAATAGAGAGCCCAGAAATAGACCCAAGTATATACAGTAATCCATTAAAAGAAGAGAAAAGAAAAGAGAAAAGAGAAAAGAGAAGAAAGGAAAGAAAAAAAGAGATAAAAGAAAAGAAAGAAAATCTAGACACAGATTTTATATTTTTCACAAAAATTAACTCGAATGGATCACAAGCCTGTATGTAAAATGCAAAACTATAAACCTCCTAGAAGATAACATGGTAGAAAATCTAGATGACCTTAGGTCTGGTCATAAGTTACTGGATGCAACATCAAAGGCACAACCCATGAAAAAAAGAATCAATATGCTGGACTTGAATAAAATTTGAAATTTCTGTTCTGCAAAAGATAATCTCAAGAGATTGAGAAGAAAATCCACAGACTGGGAGAAAGTATTTGGAAAAGATACGTCAATAAAGTTCCGTTATCTGAATACACAAAGAACTCTTAAAGCTCAATAATAAGGAAACAAAAACCTGGTTAAAAATTGGACCAAAGGCCTCAACAGACACCTCACCAAAGAAGATATACAGATGGCAAATAAGCTTATGAAAAGATACTCCACATCATATATTACTAGGGAAGTGAAAATTAAAATGGTAATGAGATACTACTACATAACTATTAGAATTGCCAAAATCCAGAACACTGACAATACCACATGCTAGAGAGGACACGGAGCTATAAGAGGTGGTCGGAATGCAAAAAGTGATAGAATCACTTTCAAAGACAGTTTGGTGGTCTCTTATAAAACTAATCGTATTCTTACTGTATGACTCCAAAACTGAGCTCCTTGGTATTTAACAAAAGGCATTAAAACCTTAGAAGGGGAGGGGGCTGAGGGGATGGGGTAACTGGATGATGGGCATTAAGAAGGGCACATGATGTAATGAGCACTGGATATTATATACAACTGATGAATCACTGAACTCTACCTCTGAAAGTAATAATACACTATATGTTATTTAATTGAATTTAAATATACTAAATAAATTAAAAAAAAAACCCTTATGTTCCCACAAGAACCTGCATGCAAATGTTTCTAGCAACTGTATTCATAATTATCCAAACCTGGAAGCAACCCAAGATGTCCTTCAGTAGATAGATAAATAAACTGGTACATTCAGACAATGGAATATTATTCAGCACTAAAAGAAATGAGTTCTCAAAAAATGAAAAGACATGGAAGACCTTAAAATTCATATTATTAAGTGAAAGAAGCCAATCTGAAAATGATAAACCATATAATTCCAACTATATGACATTCTGAAAAAGGCAAAAATACAGAGAAAGTAAAAAGATCTGTGGTCTCCAGGGACTAGGGATGAAGGAGGGATAAATAGGAAGAGCACAGAGAATTTTTAGGGCAGTGAAAATACTCTGTATGAAACCATAGTGATGGATACATGTCATTATACATTTGTCCAAAGTCATGAAATTTATAACACCAAAAGTGAACCATTAGGTAAACTATGGACTTTGAGTGAACACGATGCATCAATACAGTTTCATCAAATATGACAAATGTACCACTGTGGTGGGTGGATGTTGATAATGAGGGAGGCTATGGGTGTGTAGGATCAGGAGATATATGGGACATCTCTACCTTCTTAATTTTGTTGTGACCCTAAAAATGATCTAAATAAATAAAGTCTTCTGAAACAGAATATCATACATTTCCTATTATATAACATATGAGCATTAAGAGAAGGAAGCTGATTTAAAGAGCAATAGACTACATAAAAAGATCCTTCTCTCACTAATTGTCCTCTTACTTGAATTTATTCCTTTTTTTTTTTAAGATTTATTTATTTATTTATTTATTTGAGACAGAGAGAATGAGAGAGAGAGAGAGAGAGAGCACATGAGATGGGGGAGGGTCAGAGGGAGAAGCAGGCTCCCTGCCGAGCAGGGAGCCCGATGCGGGACTCGATCCAGGGACTCCAGGATCATGACCTGAGCCGAAGGCAGTCGCTTAACCAACTGAGCCACCCAGGCGCCCTACTTGAATTTATTCCTAATGCTAGAGAACTTTCTCCTCTTCAGCCAAGAAAATACAGTAGTTACCATAAATATCAAAAGTACATGAATCTTTTTATTTATAAGATCCATTCTCGGTAGTATGGATAGCATCAAATAGAGTGTAATAGCTACCAGTTTTCCAGGGAGTTATTACTATCTATTTCTTTTCATGAGAGTTCATAGTGTACTTTGGTGAGTCAGGTTATTATTGATCAAGTCCAAGCTGAATAATGGCAATATGTCCTCATTAACAATAGCTAGATTACAGTTAATCTTTTCCAGGAGGTGCAGAAAAAAAAAGAAATCTTAATTTTCAAGTTAATCCTGTCTCTGCTGCATTTAAACTGTGAGAAAATGTACTTTATTGTACTTAGACATATAAAATGAGAGGCCAGGGTCTTGCTGTTTGAGGTCACAAGTCAGCTGGTCTAAGCTTTAGCCCGCCTGTGTTAGATCCATCTCTCTTCCTCTCCCTATGCTGCTTTATACTGTAGGAAAACAGTTCTGCAGCCCTGCCTTGCTCTCCCCCTTCTCCTGTGTCAGCTTGTTTATGTCTGAGTTTGGACACTGAGAGGTACTGTTGGAGGTTGGAATTTGAAAGGAAGCGGGAAATCTGGTATTTCTTTCCTTCCCCAAGGGTTTCTAGGAACATTGAAACACTTCCATGGTTACTGGTCCTGCTGGATAACCCGAGGCCCTGAACTCCATCAGCCTAGCCTCTTTTCTTTGTTCTTCCAGCAAGTCGTTGCTGATTCCTAGGTTGCTCACTGTCCATGGTTGGTTCTACTTTTGCTTTCCTGGTATAAATATTATAGTTGTTTGCCTGTTTGGACCTTCACAGACATATCAGCCAATATTTTAGTTTGTTTGGCTTAGTTTTCTCTCTCTGTCTCTGTCTCCACTGTATCTCTCCATTCCCATTACCCCCTCTAATGCCAAGGACATGGCATGTTCACAATGGAAATCTTTTGTGCTTTCTCATTAGGGAATATATGAGAGATATAAATATTAATCTGGTACCTGGTAAAATCAGCTTGTACTTAATTCATTTTCTTCCTCTGATTATTGTCATCTTACCAGGAAGAATAGAAATGTCTGATACAGTTTACTTAAATTTATGCCTGGATGTTTTCCTCAAATATATAACCTAAAAGATCTAAGTAAAGCTTATCAGATCATAGACAATAGAATATTCATCTTCCCTAACATAATGACTACTCATGGTAGGAACTCAATTTAAATCAGTGTTGGATGGATCTGGTATATAGTACTTCCACTCCTTGCCTCATTCATTTACGTCAGATTTCTTTAGCCCCTACTAGATGCTGAGGATGGAATGGTGATTGAAATCAGATGATCTTCATTTCCGAGGCCTGTAGTTTAGTTAAGAGGATCCATCAATAAGATAATTGCCTGAGAAATGGATATCAACAACTTCTCAAAGGGCTGGGAAGAAAAGCACATAGTGTCATGGCAGTATAATAGGGGAACTCAAAATTTAGGATTCAGTTTAACAGAATCCCCTTCCTGGGGTTCTAACCCTGAGCTGTGATCTGAAGAATGGGCAGAGGCTAGGCATATGAAGAAGTCAAGAGAATATTCCAATCAGAATAAACAAATGTATCCGTGGCTAAGAGGAGAAGGTCAGAAATAAGATTGGAGTGGCTCTTGCAGAGGGAATGAGGATGAGAAGGGACTGGAGGGCTGCTCTTTCTTCTAATTTTAGGTCATTGTATTAGTTCTCGCTTGCTACCTAACGAACCAGCACAAATTTAGCAACTTTAAAAAACAACCACTTATGAGCTCACAGTTTTATAGGTCAGAGTCTGGTGGGCTCAGCTGGATACTCTGCTTAGTCTCACTCAGCGGAAATCAGTGTCCAACAACTTGCATTCGTGCTGGGAGCTCCGGAAGGGAATCTGCTCCCAGGATCATTCAGGTTATTAGAATTCCGTTCCTTGCCAGGATAGGATGGAGACCCTGTTTCTTTGTTCGCTGTCAGCTGGATGCTGGTCTTTGCTCCTAGAGGCCACCTGCACCTCTTCTCATTTTTATCACATATTTCCTTGCAGGAACCATGAGTCAAACCTCTGTCATGCTTTGCCACTTTCTAACTGATCCTTCTGCTTTCCAATCCAACTCTTAAGGGCTTATGTGATTCCATTGGGCCCACCAGGATAATCCATGCTATCATCCCTATCTTAAAGTTAGCTGATGAATAGCATTAATTACATCTGCAAAGCCCTTTTGCAGAAGTACCTAGTTAGTGTTTAACTGAAGAACAAGAGACAGAAATCTTGAGGGGGAATTTAAAAAATTCTGCCCAGTACAATCATATTAGAGGACATTTACTTATTTCTATGATGTTTGTTCTGCAGCCAAAGGATATTAAGCATAATGATGGCGGTAGTGGTAGTAAGGTAAACCTTATAGTGTGCCACTGAAATACTTTCTGCTGCTAGTAAGGGAAGAAAGTAAAACAGTATTTCCATCAGGAACTGTGGAAGAGAAACAATCAAGAAATATATGAGAAATTCAAGTAGTAAATCCAGCTGTGGACCTGGGTCCAAATAGAAGGAACTTAAGAGGAAACAAGTGTTCTCACTCCAGGGAAATTATCTACTAATCTAGAAAGCTGAGTAAGCAAACAAAATAGAATAGGGAGGGTTGAACCAATATACATCATCAAAACTATTTACTGAGGAGTTCACTAAAAAGATGAAAGATACTTTAGGAAAAAAGGGTCAAACATTTAGGAAGTTAAGGTGTAGGGACCTTCAAATTCACACGTCTATTTCTAAATATATATTATGCTGGATATTATAGTTAGTTTTAAATTAATATTGTGTTTTTAATGTAGGGAACAGTGCAATTGGCGTTTCCCTAGGCATTGAATCTATAGCCCCTGAAAGCACATCAAAAGTCAAGTACAGGGAGCTGTGTAATGTAACAGCTCTTCAGGAGACACATTATAAATGGGCTATCTCAATGGGACATATTATCTGGAAGAGTGTGTAATTTACATACCTCCAGAATGTAGCTGGCACACCCACATTACGTTAGTATGTGATGCAAGGAAGGAATAGACATCCTTCTCCCTTCTATGCATGAATAGAAAGCAACGATAATCAATGAGAATTCTCTCTGACTTCCTTTTGTATATAAGGAAAGAAATAGAACTCCAGTAAGAGTTGAGATTAGAAATTCGTACTCCTCACAAATGCTCATGTAATACATTTTTATTTTCTATAGATGCTATAGATACTTGGAGTAACTCTCCCTGGTCTTCTCCAACTTTTTTGCAGTGTAGGACAGATACAAGTTCAAGGAAGATACAGAAGAAAATGTGAGAGTATGTGTGAGCTGGGAGTGTATTTTAATGCTGTTTGGTTCTGCCCAGCACAGTTATTAGATTTCTAATGATATATTTAATTTGTAATGGTAGTCGAACCATTTTGAAGACTTTTCAAATTGAAGGAATAGCCAGCTTAATGATCTCCAACACAAGGTCAAAGAATAATTTCTAGTAAATCTTTATCAGAAGATTTCTCATATTTGAGTATTTATGAAAACAGACTGATATGCAGAAAATCATTTATTCTTTAAATAAAAATAATTTTGGGGGGTCTCTTTTGGAGGAATTTACCATGGTAGCTCCAGAGACCTTGTAATTTTCAACTACTCGGAACTGTATCCCATTTCTAATAACCATGAAAATTCCTTTTGGTGAATAAACTTTTCCCTTCTAACCTTGAGGAAAAGCAATTGCAAAGATGAGGAGCTCATAGTGCCCTTCTTTCCACCCTAGAGCCTGAGGGTGGGGGGCATGACTTATGCTTGACCACAGTACTGCTCTTGCTCAGAATTTTCTATCTTCATTGTTTCTGTCTCTTTTATTGGTGAAGTGCACATGTAATTCCATGAATACCACAAATTTATACAAACATGTACTGTCTCACTCAGACCAAGGTTTAGGAAATTTCCAGCATCCAGGATATTTCCTTCTTGCCCCTTGCAAGTCAATATCCCCACCCAAGAAGTAAATTCTTACTTCTACTACACTAGACTAGTTTTGCCTGCTCTTAAATTTCATATAAAAAAATCATACAATGTATACATTTTGTATCTGACCCATTTCACTGGAGATATATATATATATATATATATATATATATATATATATATATATTCATATATATGTATATATTCAAATACATACACATATCTCTATAAATGTATTTGAAATCCATCTATGTAACATCATATGCTTTTTTTTTACCATCATGGAGTATTCCATTCTATGAATAAATCACAAATTGTTTACCCATTTTCCTACTCATAGATACCAGGCTACTTACATATTTTGGCAGTACTGAGTGAAAATGCTATGAACATTCTTGTGACTGGATTTTGGTCACTATAGGGACCCATTTCTCCCAGGTAAATACCTAGGAGTAGGTCCCTTTGTCATAGAGTAGATATATGTTTAGGCTTAGCAGCTATGTCAGACAATTTTTCAAAGCCCTTGAACCACTTAACACACCCATCAGCAATGATTGAGGGTGGCTGTTGTTCCACATCTCACCAATACTTGGATTGGATTTGAGTTGTTCTGTTGATTGTGGAGTAGTATCTCATTGTTTTATATTGCATTCAAATTGCATGAGTAATAATATTGACTTCATTTTTTATGGGCTTATTAGCTATTCAAGAAATTTCACCATTTTATTTTGGCTTTTTTATCTTTTTATTACTTTCCTTTGAAATTTGTATATAAATTAATGTGTATATTGCACACATTTTATTCTAACTTCTGGCTTGCTAATTCACATTGTTGATTTTTTCTAAACATGTGTTCTTAATTTTAATGAAATTAAATTTATTTTTTTCTTTTAAGACTAATGCAATATGAATACTAGTGTGCTATGACTAGTGAATTATCATTAAGATATTTCTATGCTTTCTTCTTGTATTTTAACTGTTTTATCTTCACTTTTTAAAACTATGATCCAACTCAAATTAATTTTTACTTACGGTTTCAGAAGAGGCAGTGTCCTTTTGCTTTTCACATAAAGTCCATTGCCCCCCCATCATTTATGAAAAAACAAAACAAAACAAAAAAGCAAAAACGTCATTCCTTTATTAAGTTGTAGTGGGATCAGTCATAAATCAAGGCACTTTTTTATGCTATAATATGTTTAAATTTAATACTCTTCCACTGCTCTGTGTGTATCTACACAGTTTTAATTACTGCAACATTCCAGTAATTCTTGAAATTCTTGAAATTTGTTATTATAAATGTGTTCTTCTATTTAAGATTATTTTGCTTCTTTTGAGTCATTTGCATTTCAATATAAATTTCACAATCAGATTATTCATTTGTATTAAGAATTTCTTTTTTACATGTCTGTAGTTTACATTTAAAAGCCAGACATCAATTTGGTGAGAATTGACAGAAAATTTAAAAATAAACTTAAAAACAGTAAGACTTTCTACTGATGAACTTATAATACCTCTTCATTTATTTTTCTTAACAATATTTTCTAATTTGTAGGGAAGATATCATGCATACTTTTTGTTAGATTTATCTCTATGCATTTGATATCAGTTGATATTTTTGATGCTTTATGGATGGTATTTTGAAAATTATTAGAATATTGACTTTGTATTCAGTTGTCTGAGTAAATATAATTATTTTTAATAATTTATTTTAGGTTGTTTTGGATGTTCTCTGTCATGTTCAAATGAAGAAAACTTTACTTTTTGTAAAACTATTAATAGGCTTTATTTCTTTTTCTTCCCATATTATATTGTCTAGGATATCACTGTTATCATGTCAGGAAAGAGAATATTATTGTTTTGTTCTTGACATCAGACAGAAATGTATGGCATTTTATCACTGATCATCCATTCTAGTATCTTTAAAGGTATTCTTCATCATAATATATACATTGATTTTTATTACTAATATATAAACAGTAAATAGCTATTGATATTTTTAATAGATTTTTAAATAGTTTTAGATTTACAGAAATATTAACATGACAGTATAGAGATTTCCCATACATAATATGCCCTGTTTCCCTTATTATGAATACTTTACCTTAGTATGGTCTTACTAATTTGTCCCAAATTATAAACTGACATGGATACATTATTATTTGCTAATGTCAATAGTGTATTCAGATTTCCTTAGTTTGTACAAAATGTCTTTTTTGTTCCAGGAGCCCATCCAGGATTGTACATCATATTAGTTGTCAGGTCTCCTTAGGCTTATCTTGGCTGCACGTGTCTCAGACTTGACCTGTTTTTGATGATCTTGATAGTTTTGAGGAGTGCTGATTTGTTATATTGCAGTTATATTAGTTATATTCTCTATTGGAATTTGTCTGATGTTTTACCCATGGTTATACAGGTGCTGTGAATTTGGAGAAGGAGGATCACAGGAGTAGTGTAAAATCTTCATCACATGTTATCAAAGCACATAGTATCAACATGACTGTTGATGTTGAACTTGATTTCCTATAATGTTTGTCAGATTTTTTCAACAGTAAAGTACTCTTTCCCCCATTTTCATACTGTACTTATTGAAAGGCTGCCACTATGAATAGCCCAGAGTTAGAGTGGGGAATTATATTTGCCCTCCTTTAATCTATTTGGAATTCTGCACAGTGGATTTGTCTCTCTTCCTTCAAGTGTGAATTTATTCAATCAGTTATTTATATGATGTGGAGTCTTGATATATATTTTATACTCATGGTTATAATCCAATATTAATTTTATGTATTATGTTGCTCAAATTGTTCCAGTTTTGGCCCATTGGCAGCTCTCTTAATAATTGGCTCCCGTGCTCATTTGTGTGTGTGTGTGTGTGTGTGTGTGTGTGTGTTTGGGGCACTTCTTTGCTTTCTGGCATTGTGTAATTCTCCAGGTTCATTTTATATATTTTCTATAGAGTCCTATAATCAACCATTTCTTCAATGGATAAAAGCTATAAATAGGTAGTACTTAAATAGTTTAACAGATTCCAGTATCCATGCATAGTAATAACAGAATTGTTAACCTATACCTTCATTGGAAACAACTTCATTGACCTGACTACAGTACTTTTGTGCAGTTACTTTTACCTGTAGACTTACAGGCTGGATTAATTTCTGGTTACTTATATCAGCAGCTTTCCTCCCACCTTCTTCAATGAGGCTATTTTGAGCATTTTTAATCCCTTTAGATTCTTTTATCACAGTCTGCCTTCTTTCTATAGAACCCCTGACTTCCTAAATATATATTTTTTGGATTTGCATACATTCAGGTTCACTGTGTTACAAAGTTCAATAAGTTTTGACAAATGTATAATGTCATGTGTGCATCATCATGGTAACATACAGAATATTTTCATCATCCTAAAAATCCCCTGTAATTCACTTAGTCATCACTCCCCCTCACCCATTAAACCCTACCAACCACTCATTATTTTACTGACTGTATAATTTAACTTTTCTAGAATGTTCTATAACTGGAATTATACATTATGTTGTGTTGGGATGCCAGAGCTGGTGTATTAAATTAACAATATGCAGATTATGACCTGCTGCATGAGGAGGTATAAGCCACCCACAGGTGGTCAGCAAGAGACCGATTCTTTTAACATCTGAGCTCCCACTTGGGGGGAGTGAAACCGTGGGGTCTTTTGATTGAATGCGCTGTTTCAGTACACCCATGCAAAAGAAGTCACAGATTTATTACTTACTGATCCCAGAAACTGGGGTGGGGACTGGGTTGTGGCACAAGGAGATGAGAGGAGGGCAGTTCTCACTCCCAAATCAGAGAAAGCAGGACTGAGATCAGGGTAGCTAATACATATTACTTAGGAGGTGGTTGGGGCGAAGGTCATTAATTTTTGCAGGCTCAACTCTAAGTGGTTATTTTAAAAGGTACCCTGGGAAAAGCAAAGTGGGAACTTATGGTAGGAATCTTAAGCTCAGTTCCTTATCTCAATGTCCAGATTCTGGACAGAGTTATACTGTAAAATTCCTAGGCAGGAACTCAAAAAACTTGTTTTTCTCATCATGTCACATTTTCAGACTGACTTCTTTCACTTATCAATATGCACTGAAGACTCCTCCATCTCTGTTTGTGGCTCTATATTAACTTCTTATTGAGAAATAATATAATATTCATTGTGTCTTCTCTGATTTTTCATCTTATCAACAAAAAGTTCTGTCTTTTCTCCCTTAGCTTCCTGCATTGTTCCAGGTCATATTAAAAGCAACACAATATTTGGAAACTTATAGGAGACATAATTCTGTAAAACCAGACAATGGGATAATTGTCTGTGGTTACTGTACAGAAAATGTTTATCTGTCCCCAGTGAGCGGTCACAAAATAGTGAAAGAGCCAGAGTTATGCTCCCTTATTCCAGCCTGCATAATTATGCAAAGGCAAACTTTCTTGAGGATGGAGTCAGGTTAGGGTCAAGATTATACTTCCCTTTCCCAAAACTGACAGGATGAACAATGTCTGATTATCTGCTCCTGTGGTACACTCAAGCACTTCCTTCTGAGGATTAAACTTTTTTTTTTTTTTAAAGGAACAAAAGCTTAGATCAAACTAATGGATATACCTAGGTCAGTATTGACTGAGTATTCTCTCTCATTTTCTAACATAAGAAATGAGATTATCAGTAATATTTTATAGTGTTTGCCCATATCCACAAATGTCTCATATTTCTAGACATTTTTTTTTAGCATCTACAAACAGAGATAGGTCATACAGAAGGAGAACAATTTTATTCCCTCTAACTTCAGCATTACTCTGAAGTTATAAAAGTCATGCAAGTGCCAACTTAGACCTGTATCAGGTATCTTCTTTACTACATTGGTTAAAACTGTTGACCCACATTTCCAGAAGATGAAAGTAAGAAAATCATTGTCTTTATTAGCAATTGCCTTGACTAACTTTATCCCTGCAAATTGAAGCTACGTTTATTTAGTTCCTTTCTCCCTAACCATAAAAATGTCTGTTCTTCATACTACAATAGACTAAATTTGTAGCACCATTGTTGAGTGCAAAAACAGTTTTGATTAGTGATGCTTTTATATTTGAGCTACAATCTGAAAGATTTCTTTCTTCCTTATGCTGACTTCTTTCTGCATCTCCATGTGTTTGCCTTCCTTTCCTGCACTACAAACTTATGTTTGTCCATGGTAGACAGCAAAACACATATCTTGCAATATTACTCTTTCCCTGAGTGGCAATGTCCTGAAATTCTACCAACAGAGTTGAAAGCCTTTTGTTTCAAGTACCAGTGCCTAATCAATCTCATTAAATAGATGCCTGCCTAGAAGCAGAGAATGATAAAGCTCATAGCAATCATTTATAATTTTTATGAACTATTACTCCCTTGACAATCTAACAAGAAGCTAAAACTGTTGTAAATATTTAAGCACCCAACATGGGAGCACCCAAATACATGAAACAGTTAATAGCAAGATGTGGTATGTGTGTATGTGTGTACATATATACATATATGTATACGATATATGTATACTATATATGTATACTATATATACACACACACATATATGTAGGATGTGGTATGTGTATATATATATATAGGAATATTATTATATAATATTAATAATATTATATTATATATTATATTATATTAATAATATATAATATATAATAATATATATTAATATTATACAATGTTATTATATTATATATATATAGCAATATTATTCAGCCATAAGAAAGAAAGAATGAAATCTTGCCATTTACAATGATGTGGATGGATCTAGAGAGTATGACGCTAAGCAAAATAAGCCAGTCAGAGAAAGAAAAATACCGTATGATTTCACTCATATGTGGAATTTAAGAAACAAAACAAAGGAAAACAAAAAGAGAGAGACAAACCAAAAAACAGACTTTTAACTACAGAGAAAAAACTGATGGTTACTAGAGGGGAGGTGGGTGGGGATATGGGCAAAATAGGTGATGAAAATTAAGGAGTGCACTTGTCTTGATGAGCACTGAATAATATATGGAAATGTTGGATCACTATATTGTACACCTGAAACTAATATGGCACTGTATGTTAACTACACTGAAATAAAAATAAATAGAAATATTATTCCCTTAATGTTATGAAATTAACTATAATCCTGGAACTAAAGAGGAGAAAATTCATGAAAGCTAATAAAACTATAAGAATTTCCTACAAGAAGGGAGAAATTAGTTGTCTAAATTGTGGTACTACCAGGGCTAAATCTAAGTGAGTCTGACTGGCTAGGTGGGGGCAATATGATAGCTCCTATTCAAAGATGAGCCTCAAAATCAGGTATATAATTTCTATTATTCTTCATGTTAGAACATATTTCAACATAATTCATATTCACCTTTCAATAAACCTGAAACAACTAACTAAAAGCCATATGGTTAAATGGGGTGGGAAAGAACAGAAACCCTTCCTCAAGTAAATGGCATTTTTGGGTAGGGTTTTCATGGCCCCAGACAACTAAGCTAGAATTTAGAATACAGCTTCATTCTTGGGGGAGGGGGTAGTCTGTAAGTCATAGAAACAAAGGCAGAAACCCAGGAACATGGGTGCAGGAGGAAGGGTAGGAAGAAAGAAGGTATGAAAGATATGTAGAGTTTAGGGTCCCACATAGGCAACCCACATGCCAGGCTTAGGTGACTCAGACTTATTTTAGGTATACCCCTCTTACCTACCCTGACCCTCAAATCAAGACTTGAATGTCCAGTATAACACCAGGTTTGTTCAGAATGGGATGGGAGTTGGCTGGAACTGAGTCTGCCTCTGGTCACCCCGGCTGGTGGCTGAGTAAGACTGAAAATGGTGGAGACTGACTGGCTGAGACCCAGGTGAGGGTACAACGTAAATGAGGATAAGAAGGAATTGGCAGTGGTTTGGATTAAGCAGACTTAGGGAAAACTAAGGAAAAGAAGAGAAAGGAAGACAAATGATAGAAGAGTTCCTTCTCGGGGCACCTGGGTGGCTCAGTCGTTAAGCGTCTGCCTTTGGCTCGGGTCATGATCCCAGAGTCCTGGGATTGAGCCCTGCTCCCTGCTCGGCGGGAGGCCTGCTTCTCCTCCTTCCACTCCCCCTGCTTGTGTTCACCTCTCTCACTGTGTCTCTCTCTGTCAAATAAATAAAATCTTAAAAAAAAAAGAAGAGTTCCTTCTCTTCTCCCCACTCCCTGACCCAAATAAAGCACAAGATTTGTGTATTTCTCACTTGTCCTAATAGCTTGTCCTCCTAATAGTACAGAAAATAACCTTTTTTTAAAGCTTTTCTAGACCACTGAAAATTAGACATTATTTAATTTAGCATGTATAATCAATGAATAAGAAAATGTAGACTCAAAGAGACCAAATGACTTACAAAATTTCATAAAGTGTGGATGAGGAAACTTCACTCATTGGTTTCTATTCTGCCATGGTTGGGTCCTGAGCAAGGCAGACTTAGATGGAATGTATAAGGAGTTTATTAGGGGGATTCTTGAGAACAACAAATTGGAAAGGAAGGGAAGAGAAGGGGCGGGGAGGGGACTGGAGGGTATGGGAGGAAGCAAGAGTAGGTAGAGGGAGAAGTTGAGCTGCAATGGTCTCAATGGAAGCTTCAGCAAGCCTTAGAGGGGATTCTGAAGATGAAATAATAATTCATAGTTGTCCCAAGTGAGAGAGCCAGACTTTTATACTCCAGCATTGATCAACCCTTGAACACCATTGCTCTGTAAATGTGGAATGGCCTTAAGCAAGGGGTACTATTCAGCTGAGGTATCCCTAAATGGATCTAACAGATGAAGGCTGTCTTCCCATAGTCATTCCAGTTTCCAGGGTAATAAGTATTTCATTCTGAAGGGGTATGTACCTGCATGACATATCATGGCTTCCATAACATAGACATTCTTCTTTTATTTTATAACTCAGGGAGAATGAAATAGTCATGGGGACAGAGAGTTCCATCGAGCAGGATCCACAGACTCCAAATCAGCAACAGCTGGAGTACCATTTAAAAATCGTTCTGATGACCAGAGAAGAGAATGTATAGATGTGCAGTGAGCACTCCTATACTTGGAAGGAGCTTTCAGAGGGTGTGAACATCACTACTGCAGGTCATTGGGTCACCATTTACTGAGACCCACTTTACTCTAGATAACCTACAGAAAGACCACTGATCTTGGAGTCTGGAAACCAGAGTTCTCTGTCTCTCTTGTGACCTGATTTATCAGTTTATCAGCCTCCTTTCGTCAATTTCTTCATCTCTACAATAGGGCATTCAACTATCTGCTTCATTTAGCCCGTATCAAAATTATATAAAATAATTACAAAGAAATGCTTTATAACCTGGACAAGGTTACATTAATATTTCTGTGAAACTCTCTAGCATAATGCGGGTTGAACTGATTAACAGTTCACAGTAAGACCTTCCTTCAGATATGTACTCTACTGCTTTGTTTACATTCAATTGGTAGATTTTCAGTCATCAATAGCTGGAGTATCAATCTTTTTTTAACATTCCATTGATATTTGAAAAATATATTTAGTTATTTGTAGCAATGCACATTGCTTTCTTATCCATTGTCTTTCTAATCCATTGCATCTGAAAAACATAAAAGTAACTAAAATACAATCTTTTGTTTTGCCTATCTCCTACAGAATATATTGTTTGTTCTTAGAAAAAAAAAAAAAAAGAAAAGGAGCGTAGAGTTCCTATTTTATTAGATCATTAATTTTAAGCCTGAGAGAAGTTATTGTGCCCTGATAAAACCTTCTACTGTCATAAATACCAGAAAAATAGAATTTGGGTTCATGGATCTAACTCTTGAATTTTATGACCTCCAAAAAACTTTAGACCTCATTTGTACCTCAATTTGACTCTTTCCAAAAATGAGAATTTAAAAAATTATCATATTTTTATCATAAGATTCATAGGTGAAATAATAATTAGTAATGAAAATGATGAACAATAGAAATAGGTCTTTTCACTAATGTTGACCATTCTGATAATAACAGAGTACATGTAGAAATGTCTTTCACAGAAATCAAAATATAAATTTGCTCACCATAGTCAACAGGCAAATGAGGCTTCATTTCTGGATGTAATTTTTCAGATTTTGCAAATATTACCTTACCTGATATTTTCACATCCTGCTCAAAAACATCTTTTAATGGTGGCTTACAAGTCGCCACTATTATTCTTTGGATTTAGGACTTTGATGGTCACTGATAAAGCAAAATATCTACCTAAAGAGATTATCTCCACAAAAATTTTAAGTTATTCAATGCTGAAATTAGCCAATAATTTACCCTTTAAAAGAATAAGAAATAAGACAGATGAGTTTTTGTTGAAAGAAGCTGGGAAGGTCAGATTTGGAGCCATCACTTTGAGCCAATTTGCAGCTATTATCTTGAGACAGAAAAGAAATTGAAGAATTTTGCAAACAACACTGAAGACTTACGTCAAGGAATTCACAATTTTATTTAAGAGTGGTATTTTCTGTTTTGAGTGGTATTTTCTGTTTTGATAAAAAAATTTTATCTTCCAAAAATTTATCCAAATTAAACAGGTAAGCTCGTGATCAAATTATGACATCTGTATATTTCTGACATCTTCACATGCTCTAGTGATACTTTAAAATCAATGATAAACCATGAAGGCCATTGAAAAAATGTTTTGTAATTGTTTTGAGATAGACTGACCTTTTATCTGAGCTATGAGCTACTTTGCATAATCAAGTAGGCCTCATATATACCCAACTGCAAATCATTTATTGCTCTACATTCATCCTGACAAATGTATTAGAACTGAGGACTAAAGTGAGCAGAGATTCTGATATGGACTCACTTATTGAAAATAATTAGGATAATTTCTTGCTCATTAACCTGAGACCTTTTTGGGGGCAGGAGATATGTCTTATTTGTATATAAATTCTAAGGGTGTTAATTAGCCTCTGTCAGGTTGCAAGTTTCAAAATCATCCAGTTTCCTCTGGTTAATGGAAGAGCTCTTATGAGAATAGGCAAGGAAGTAAAAGGATTAGGTACTTAAGTACTGTGTGCACTGAACTCATGGAAAACTTCCCTTGGGCTTCATGTCTGTATATAAAGTGGTTCTGATAGACCCTCATACACATGCAACTCAGTTCCCCACTCCCCTGTTTCTCTCTCTGCCTTTGTTTACTTCCTACTCAAAAGTAACTATCATTTCTTTTTCCTTTCTTTTCATCCTCATGGTTTCCTCTCTCTCTTGGTTTCATTAACATCTTTATTTACCTCCTCCCAACCCCTGTTTTGACTTACAACCTACTTTTTGTTAGCTTGGTATGTAGGGTCCCTCTTTTTCTCATCCAACCTCATTAAAAAATGAAGCATTCCTCCTGTTGGCATCATCCCACATAAGCATCATTCATTTCTGACTAATTATAGGCTTCCCAGCACACCTACAGTACATCATTGTGGGACCAGGTAGCTTACCTCCGGTTCCATCACCTGCTGCCACAATGGTCAGGCCACATGTTTCAAAGTATGCTTGCTTCCTTTAGAAATTCATGGGGGTGTGTCAAAGAAAAAGAAAGCTGGACATTTGTTAAAGTTGTGAAACAGATTTTATTCAGTAATTACTGACATTATGGGAAGAGCAGAGCTCCATTCTGATCTGCGTAGAGGTGACTAAGCATTTTAAAGGGAGAATGGTGTAGAGAGAGGGAGCAAGTGGGGGCTTAATTAGAGTCAGGGAAGTGAAAAATTACAAAGAGTTGGTCAGTATAAATGCTGATTAGGCCTGCCATGTCTGCTAGCTGGTAATTATCTAAGTGAGGATTCTATCCTCCTACAGAGACTAGGAGACAGAAGCCTATCCCTCCTGATGATTACATTTCAAAGAAATGGTTTTTAGGTCCTTGAGAGAGACACTTCTGAGTTGTAGGAGATACATATACATCTCAAAAGGACAAAGGATGAATTCAGAACTGTAAGCCCTTTCTGCTGATATATATTTTTATAACCTTGTGAAACTCAATTAATTCAGAGGGGCTTTAAATTCACATCTGTAAATAATGGAATTTAGTTTCAATAAATATGAAAACAAGTCCATTATAACTCAGACTTTGCAGCTAAACCAAGGAATGTGTAAAAGTAAGTAGACTCATTTCATCATGGCAACTTTTGTTTGTATATTTCTACACTAATCTGAAAATAAATGACTTAAAATGATGTACGTGATTTCTAGAAGTTAAATCCAAAACATATGTGAAGCTCATTTACTCCGTTATATATTTTCCAAACATTTCTACTTCATTTGTTTCTCTTTCTCTCTCACTCACACACTTCTGACCTTAGACGTATGGGTTTCCCACACAAAGCAACTCTGACACTATCTGGAGTTAGCACCAGATCCTGTAACTTAAGGGCTCAGTCACTCAAGACTGTCCCCTTTTCAGATACCAATTACAAACCCCCAGGTTGCCTTTAGTACTTCTGACCTATCAGACCAAACCTGGGTTCCTACACCCCATCCTTGAATTCAATAATTTGCTAGAATGGCTCACTGAACTCAGTGAATCACTTACCAGTTGGTTATAAAGGATGAATTAAAGTTCACAGATAGACAGCCAGATGAAGAGATACATAGGGTGAGGTCTGGGGAAGGATTGTGGAGCATCCATGCATTCTCTGGGGGGAGCCAACCACCTAGCACATCCATGTGTTCAGAAGCCAAAGCTCTCTAAACCTTATACCTTGTGGCATTTTATGGAGGCTTATCACATAGGCACAACTAATCATTAACTCACTTTCTAGTCCCTCTCCCCTTTCTGGATGATGGGGATGAGACTGAAAGTTCTAAGCTTCAAAACATGGTTTGATCTTTCCGGTGACCAGCCCCCATCCTGAAATTATCCATGAAAATTCATGTCGTTAGAAAAAAAGACACTCCTATCACCCAGGAAATTCCAAGGGATTTAGGAATTCTATGTCAGGAACTGGAAGTAGAGACCTATATACATATTTTTTTCTATTATTTCATATTTGTTTTTAACATGGGGCACTGCTGGAAACTTTCTTGGGTTAGCATAATGGAAATTTATTTGTAATATATGATTTTATTATGGTAAACAAAAGCGTTACACTTAAAGAGGTTTGCATGGCTTCATAATAATGCATATACCATTATTTTCATAAGATTGGTCCTGTGTTTTATTTTTAGCTTTCAGGTAATGACTTGAATAGCCAAAACACCAGTCTTTTTGGGCCCCAAATATTCTCTATCACCCTGCCTCTCTATCCTTCCTAGGCTCACCCCAACTGTCTCTGTCTCCAGCAGCTTTCTCTGAGTTCCTCCAGCATTTCATGCACCTTCTCACAACGGGGATGTGGCACATGCTATTCCCACTGTCTATGCTGCTCTCCCCCCACTTAATTACAACTTGTAATTTTACATGTGTTTTTCAGTTAAAAAATCATTATTGTTTTTCTCAACAAGACTGTAAATTCTCTGCCTATTGTTTTCAGTTTGTTAAAAAATAATCATTGGATAAGTGAATGAAAAAATGAGTAAACTCATGCAGTCTACCTTTTATGTACAAACACAGCAATTTTGAAGACTTGTGTTTTTTTTTTTCCATACCACAATTTATTTCTCCACTAAAATGTAGTCACAGTCTTTGTTTTGATTTTAGAAAGAATATGGAATAGGATGGGGCTGTATTTAAAAGCCACATGTAACCTACAACATGACTGAAAGTAAAGATGTGTGGGAAACATGGCAGAATTCAAAAGACTTGTCAGTGAGCTAAATATGATTTTGGTTCAAATATGAATAGCCCACTATTGTAGGTTTAATTATGTCCGCTACCGCCAGCCCAAATTTTTTAAAGTCCTCCTCCCTATACCTGTAAATGTGACCTCATTTGAAAATAGGGTCTCTGCACATGTAGTCAAGATGATACTAGTAAGAAGATGCTGAACTAGGATGAGCCCTAATCCGATGACTGATGTCCTTATAAGATCTATATACAGAGACACACAAGAAAAAGTGCCATGTAATGACAGAGGCAGATATTGGAATGATGCATCTAAAGGTAAGGAACAAGAGCTGCTAGCAAACACCAGAAAAGAGAAAGAGGCAAGGAAGTGTCTTCCCTTAGAGACTCCAGAGAGAGCATGGCCCTGCCAACACCTTGACTAGACCCATAGGCTCCAAAACTGAGACCACAGAGTTTGGTTATTTTAGGCCACCCACTTTGTGGAGTTTTGTTATGGCAGCCCTAGAATACTTATATACCCACTAGTGCTTGGCCCTTGCCAACAGTGCTTTTGGAATCTGTGATGATCTCTGAGTGATCCAAAAGCCCTTTTAAATCAGAGAATCCTGCTATTATTCATTTCCTTTCACATTCTCAGTGGATCTATCAAGGGTCAATGACAGAGACACATTTCCACAAACACCCACAGGTACAGTTCAAAAGCTGAAGAACATGATTCATTGAACTTTAAAAGGTGACCTTGAGCTTGGGGGAAAAAGTTATTGGTTTTCAGTAACAAAATCCTGTGAATACACAGGTTTAAATGGAGATCATTTTCAATTTCATAGTGTTTTTTTTTTTTCTGCCTCTAATTATTTCTCAATGAAAGGAAACTGAAAGAGGATAAATATAATCGTGAAAAGTCTTAATAATTAAAATGTCACCTAGAAACTTTAAGAAGCACTGGAATGAAGCTTAGTATTTTATTTGAAAATAAGGATTTCACTATCTTGTGTTCACAGTTGGGACTTTCCAGCAGGATTCCACAGCTGTGTCTACAGTGAGCCAAAACACCACTATGAAGAGTTACATTCAGCCCAACGTTTACAGAGACTCCCAGGTAGCCAGATGTGAAGTTTTTTGATAAGATTTCAGATGACTCACTAAATGTTTCATTTTAATATTTGTTTTGTCATCACATTGGCAATGGTAGAGTTAGTTTGGAAGTGTTTTTGATACTTTAAGTGAGCAGTTCAGAAATAAGTACTGGTGGAAATGGCTTCTTCATCTTTGTAAATTTGTAAATTTTACAAATTTTTACATATTTGTTTTACATATATGTAAAACAAAACAAAATATTTTATTTTAACCTATTTTATTTACTGAAAATTCCCTATCATGCTTTTATGTTATCTTTCATTTATTCATTTATAAATATTAATTATACAACTATTATGGGCGAGCCCCTTCAGTTGTTGGATCTTTCAAGGTTGTCTCATTTGCAGAGAGCTACTTCACCCAAGCTCATATCCATCCCTGGGAGAGCCCACATGTAATAGCTGATGCATCTGGAGTTATCAAACCCTTGCCCTTAATTCACATGAAGGACAACTTTGGTAGGACGTGTTTTGTTCCAAAGTTCACGGTGGAGCTGGCTAGGACTGATATAGGTTAGAGAGGCTCTGGCACCTTAGGAAATATTGGTGGTCACTCTTCATGGTAGACCAGAGCAGACTGTAGGAGAGACCACTACAGAATTGGCCTCAGGACAGCAACTGGGATGATAGGATTAGAAACAGTAGTGGTGTTAAACCACCAGAAGGCATGAGACTGTGATGTTTATAATGAGTGACAAGGTTAGAGTAGCAGCCAGCAGGCTTGATGCAGATAGAGTTATAGAACTCCCTAATAGAACACAGCATCCCTAGGAATGTGTAGCCAACAAAAGCATTGCCAAACTCTGACAATTCTGAAAGTCAGAGAGACCTATGATTTCCTCCCTGCTCAATTATTTGCCATCTGTGTGCTATTAGCCAACTCACTTAACTTCTCTGAATTTTTATTTTTCTAAATATCAGGGATAATAAATCCTGCTTTGCTAGTTTACTGTTAGATTTAAATCAGTTATTATATACCAAAATATATAAGACAGAATTTGGCTTGCAGTGAGATCTCAGTCAAGGGTAACAATTATTATTTATTTTATCTGTGACATCGACTAGTAGGAAATCAATGAACTCTTCTTCAGAACATTTAATAAAAATAGTTCTATGAGCAATGGAAGAGGAAAGTTTGGGAAGAAAGAAATAATAGATATCCAAATTGGCTTATAAATGACAGACTAATCATAAATGTTACATATATACCTAAATTGTCTCTAAGATAAAACAATGGGAATGAGGCAGAGTCCTTTTTGGGAAAAAATGGTAAATCACCAATAAGCTAAAGAAGAAATTTAAGACCCATTTTGATTACATCTAATGAAACTTAGACCTTTAAATAAATGCATTGGGGAAAAAAAATCATAGCTTTGAGGAAATATTCAAGAGGAGAGCAAAATACCTTTTCAAGGACTGAGAGATGCAGAAAGATAATTTAAATAATGTGATTTCTATTTTTATAGTTAAAAGACAATTTTATATTATGTATCTTGAGGTTTGCCTAGTCAAATGATGACATTTCTTTAAATCTAAATATAAATGCATGGCAGAAAAGAGAAGACAGAAACAGCTTGTCAACATGTGACAATCAACTGCCAAATTGTAAGTGAACAATGATAGTAAATGGAGACATATGACATAAAATCTGTTCTTAGACTTAGGAAGGTTAAGTTTGGCAATATTACACATTTTTCATGAAAATCAAAAACTAAAAATCTGAGAAGCTAAGCATATTTGAAAATATATGGTCTCTCCATATTTTCTGAAATTAAAACACCATGTCCCCAAGCTCCTAGGCACACTTAACTTTTTAAAGCTTGTAGTTAATTTTATCTCTGGAATGTAGCTGTTCTGATTGTCAAAAATGTGACAATATTTTAAAGTCTTTTTGACCAACTTCGTTTTCCTTAAACCTTTCTAGCTGGTCCCTTCTCCCTCTCAGATCATTTCATTCTAGAGGAAACATGAATCATGAATATAGATCTTTGGGGTGGTCGTTTATCTACTAAGAAAGTAGTTCAAATAAAATGAACTAGTTGATAAACATAGAAATAAATCTTAAAATATTTGAATTCGGTTCCAGTTCTATGACATACTAGTTATGTGATTTTGAGTGGCTTAGTTATTTTCTTTGAGTATTGTTTCATCATCTTTAAATAGGAGATTAATAATATCTCCCCTTTTGGGTAGCTAGTTTACTTTTGCCTATTCATTTGATTGTATTTTTTATAATAATGTGATATTATCTACACAAAATATTTTTAAGTGTTAAAAGATTTTGGGGGTCATGTGTTTTTATTATCCTCATGAACTGATTATTGATTGAACAGTTAAATTTGATGTAAATGTATTTTTATGTCAATTCAGACTTTGGATGATATGGAGAATTAGCTATGTAGGTTGACATATTCTTGATCAGCATCTCATTATGGCTTTGACTTATAGTATCCTGGAAGGGAAATGTGATACTCCCTTTCACTCTTGATATTTTCCCTCTGTCACAAATCTTAAACCAGCCAAATGATAGCAAAAAAAGAAAAAAGAGAGAGAGAGAGAAAATGTGAAGCAGGAAGAGAATGAATCAAATTTTTGTTTGTTTTTAAAAAAAATGTTTATTTAAAAATAAGACTTCTAAAACTATAGTACTGAATACATTTCAAGATAAGTAAAAATTCCACAATTTTAATTCAAAACAATCTGCAAATAAAAACAGAAGTATTACAGAAAAAAAAAAAAAAAGAACCAGTGTAGACTTGTCATTTAAACAAGTATATCTCAGATACATGACTGCTGCTCATCATCATTCTCCTCTTTTCAATCTAGTCTCTTATCTTTCAACTACTGTTTTCCTTAATACCATTAGCACTAGAAATGTTAGTGAAGATTTTCTTTAAATGCTCTTAGGGACCAGACAAGGTAAAATAGATAATGCGGCAAAATAGTACTCAGATTTAAATATATGCACTGAATGAGAAAATGCCTGACACATTTAAAAACAGGATCTTTATACGGCACTTGGAACACACCACAAAATTTTGTGTCCACCTCAAATTATGTTTAAGGAGAATACATCTAATTTAATCACTTTCATTGAGGTATAATTTACACAAACTAAAATACACAGATTTTTAGTGTTTGGTTTAATGAGTTAGATAAATATGTGTATTCAAGTGTTCTGGCCATTTCACATCTTGGTTCTAAAGATTTTCAGGTATAATAATCAGCTTTGATAAAATAATATTTGTACAATAAACAATCTCCAAACTCAGTGTCTTATACTTAACTACAGCCCAGTCAAGTTACAGAGCATTTCTTTTATTCTGGAAAAGATATCCTTATCCTCCATCCCAGCTAATCTCCTCACCTACCCAAGGCAACCATTGTTCTTAACTTCATCCTACAGCTTATTGTGTCTGTTCTTGCATATCATGCAGATGGCACAATATGCTATATATTTATTTGTGTCTTAGTTCATTTGTTCAAGAAAATGTACTTGAGACTTCCCCATGTTCATGTCTGTATCAATACATTATTTTATTATTGCTGATAAGTATTCCATTTTGTGAATATAGCAAAATTTTGCGTCCATTCTCCAGTTGATGGACATTTGAGTTATTTCCAATATTTATGATTATGAATAAAGCTGCTATAAACATTTTTGTATAATCATATTTGGACACAGGTTTCCATTACTCCTAAATAAATATGTAAGAGTGATATTTCTTATGGTACATACCTTTTCACTTTTATTTTTAAAACTGCCAAACCAAAACAAACAGACAAACAAATCGGCAAACCATTTTCCAAAGTTATTGCATATTTTACACTCCCAGCAACAATGCAGAAGAGTCTCAATTATGCCTCATCTTCCCAGTAGTTGCTATTTTCCCTCTTTTCTTCTGATTTTTTTTTATTTTATTTTAACTGAGTGATGTCTCTGATTTGGGTTTTAATTTTAACTTCTTTGGTGCAAAATGATGTTGAGCATTTTTCCATGTTCTTAATTTAATGTACATTTTTTTTCTGAAGAATCTGTTCAGATCTTTTGTTAAATGTTATTGGACTGTTTTTCCTTTTACTATATGTTTGAGTTATGTTATAATTTTGTATACAAGTCCTTTTCCAAATTTATCTACTGTGCATATTTCTTCAAGTCATTACATTGTGACTCATTTTATTTCTGTATTTGAGAGAGAGATAAAAAGAGAGAGAGAGAGCACGAGCAGGGGCCAGGAACAGAGGCAGAGGGAGAAGCAGACTCCTTACTGAGCAGGAAGCCTGATGCGGGACTTGATTCCAGGACCCTGGGATCATGACCTGAGCCAAAGGCAGACGCTTAACCGACTGAGCCACCCAGGCGTCCCGTGACTCATTTTCTTAATGGTGACTTTTAAGAACAGAATTTATTAATTTGTATAAAGTCCAACTTATTTATTTATTTATTTATTTTGGTGTTGTGAGCTGAATTGTGTTCCCTCCCAAATTCATATGGTGAAGTCTTAAATCCTGGTACTTCACAGAATGAGCCATTAAAAAGGTTATTAAAATACAACCTTTAAAGAGCTTATTAAAATAAGATAAGGTCATATGTGTGGGCCCTAATCCAAAATGATTGGTATCCTCATAGGAGATAATGACACAGACACACATGCACACAAGAAAGACCATGTGAGGACACAGAAATAAGGCAATTATCCACAAGCCAATGAGAAAGGACTCAGAAGAAACCAAATTGACCAACATACTGATCTTGGACTTCCAGCCTCCAGAACTGTGAGAAAATAAAGTTCCCTTGTTTAAGCACCCAAGAGTATGCTACTTTGTTATGGCGGCACCAGCTAATAAAATGACTAATTTTCTTCATTTCATTTCTAAGAACTCTTCACCTACTCCAAGACTGTGAACTATATTCTCTTTAGTTCTTTTTAAACTGAAGCTTCCTAAGGTTAGTTTTGTATTTAGGTCTATGATTCACCTTGAATTAATTTTTGTGTTTGAGATGATGTAGTGCTCAAACTCACCTTTCTTTTTTCACAAGGATATCTAGTTGTTCCAGCATCAGTTGTTGAAAAACCATTCTTTTCCCACTGAATTACTTTGGCACTGTTGTTGAAAATTAATTGACAAATATGTGTGTGTTTTCAAGGCTGTCTATTCAGTTACACTGATCTATCTATGATCCCACCAATACCTCACTGCCTTGATCAGAAAGATTTATATATTGATATGAATTAGTATAAGTCTTTTAAAATTTTCTTTTGCTTCAAGGTCGATTTGGCTATTGTACCATTTTACATTTCCATGTAAATTGACATCTTGTCAATACTTAAAAAAAATCATGCTAATGGTTTGATTAGAATGTAATTGAAACTATAGACCATTTGGGAGAGGATTGATATTAATAGCATTGAGTCTTTTAATTAATAAATGTGCTACATTTAGCAATATATTAAGGTTTTATTTAATTTTTTTCTGTGATATTTTGTATATATAATATAGCACTTTCTTTATCCATTCATCTGTCAATGGACACTTGGGTTGTTTCTATGTCTTGGGTATTGTAATAACGCTACAATGAACATGAAGTGTGGAAATGCAGAAAACTCTTCAGAATAGTGATCCCCAGTGCCATTGGATTTATATTCAGATGTGGGATTGATGGATTATATGTTATTTCTGTTTTTAACTTTTTAAGAAAACTCCATAGTGGCTGCACCAATTTACATTCCCACCAATAGTGCACAAGGATTATCTTTCTTCACATCCTAGGTAGCATTTATTATGTCATGCTTTTTTGACAACAGCCATTCTAAAAGATGGAATTTTGATTTGTGTTTTTGTGATAATTAGTGATGTTGAACACTTTTTAATGTATTTGCTGGTTATTTGTAATTTCTTTGGAAATATGTCTTTTCAAGTGCTCTGGCCATTTCACATCTTGGTTCTACAGATTTTCAGATATAATAATCAGCTTTGATAAAATAATATTTGTACAAAAAACAACCTCCAAACTCAGTGTCTTATACTAACGATAAAATGTTTCTTAACAATAGTTTTGTGTGGGGTGCCTGGGTGGATCAGATGGTTAAGCGTCTGCCTTCAGTTTGGGTCATGATCCCAGGGTCCTGGGATCGAGCCCCGCATCAGGCTCCTGGCTCAGCGGGGAGCCTGCTTCTCCCTCTCCCTCTGCCTCTCTCCCTGCTCATGCTGTCTCTCTCTGTATCTCTGTGTCTCAAATGAATAAATAAAATCTTAAAAAAAAAATAAAAAAAAAAATCTCTCCTTGGTCTGGAATCAACAGCTAATTAGGCATGTTGTTAGGCATGGAAGACAGAGGCATAAAAGAGTGAGTGGTGACATGTGTTATATGCTAATGTCTCAATTTAGAAATGGTGAAGTGTTATTTTGCTCATATTCCTTTGGGCAGAGTAAGTCACATCGTCAAACTCAAAGTCTCTAGAACAATATATATATATATATATATATATTCTTCCTATCTTACTGGGATGTAGGATTATGTAACTACAAAGTTACATAATAAAAAGGTATGGCTCTAACTTCTATAATAGACTAGTGAATAATTGGGGATGATGATCCAATCTATTCCATCAGAAATGACCTTCCTATCTGAATTTGACTACTTAGTATTTCTATTCCTTTTGAATATGCTCCAGCCACTTTTTTGTTTTGATAAAATATCTCCCCTTTGCCCAAGACCCAATAGGAGATGGAGGCTCATTCTAAGTGTGCCTCTCATCCAATGCTTTGATCTATAATGACACACTTTATCATATATTTTACCATTGGTTTTATTTCTACTTATCCCATCGTTGCAGTGGAAATTTTCTTAAATCATACAGTGAGTCTTTCTCTTGTATCTTTAGCACTTTGCATCAGATCAAACACAGGGTTAGCATTTGGAAATGTTCAATGAACTCCTGACTGGATGAATAAATGCCTTATCTGTACTTATTTCTATCTACACTTAACTAGTTTCACTTTAAATTTAACTTTGAGGAAAGATTTAAAAGTACAGTTCTTGGGGCACCTGGGTGGGTCAGTTGGTTAAGCTTCTGCCTTAGGCTCAGGTCATGATCCCAGAGTCCTGGGATCCAGCCCCTCATAGGGCTCCCTGCTCTGAGGGGACTCTACTTCTCCCTCTTCCTCTGCCTGCCACCCCCCTGCTTGTGCACTTGCATGCTTTCTCTCTGTCAAATAAATACATAAAATATATTTTTTTAAAAGTACAGTACTTAGGAAAGTCTAATATACCCAATTCACTTTCCACAAAGTGGAAAAGAGAAGGAAAGAAAGAGAGAAAGAAAGAAAAAGAAAGAAGAAAGAAAGAAAGAAAAAAGAAAGAAAACAAAAGAGAGAGAGGGGGATGGAGGGAGGGAGGGGTGAGAAGGAAGGAAGGAAGGAAGGAAGGAAGGAAGGAAGAAAGAAAGAAAGAAAGAAAGAAAGAAAGAAAGAAAGAAAGAAAGAAAGAAAGAAAGAAAGAAAGGTTTAAGACCTGAAAAGGGAATAATGTATCAAATAGATATTGAGGCAATGTACTAAAATGCACCTACATAGAGCATATTTAAAATGCATTCAATTTATTATAATTCATTCTTCCTTTGATTTGCATAGAATCTATTTTGTTTAAGCATTTTTTGTAGATTTTTTTTTTCTACTTACGACAGGATGAGTCAGATACAAGAATAGGAGGATGTTATATAACATTTCAGTAACCACATTAAGATTTTGTACAAATAATTGAGAATTACCTTTGTGGGATAATTGTTTTGTATATACAACAAATGTTAACATTTAAAACAACCCTGGCAAGGAGGTGTGTTTCTCTTCCTAGTGTATAAGTGGTGATACAAATTTTCTGTGGTTAACTCTATTTCCCAATGGCATTTAACTATTAATACAGAGCAGAACTAAAACACAGGTCTGTGTTCATAATAGTGTTTAATATATTACATTTCACAGATAGTGCATATACACTAAAAAAAAATCAAGAAATTGTAAAAAGAATTCTCAGCTGAAACAATAATATAGAAAAGTATATAAAAGTCTTAACAATGTCTAGAATTATCTTCCTCTTAGCTTCTCTCTCTAGACCCCAAGAATATTTTTCTAAGTCCAATGCTAATATCCAAATAAAAAGGCAAAGTAAGACTTTGTCTCATTTAATCCTTTTTAAGAAGATAACTTTCAATCTTTTATTCATCTTTAGCCCTTCAAACTGTGGCTCAGCTTGAGTGTATTTTGGCGATTACTGTCATCTGGAATAACTTTTTATTTTTCTTTTCCAATTGGCCTTTTACCTCATCCTCACTACTCACCACCACACAAGATGTCTTCCTCTTGTTAACACTTTTTACCTCCATTCCCTTTCAACTGTGATTTATTATCAACATAAGCTATGTATTTTGGCAAAGCGTTTTCTTTGAATTGTCCAACCAAATCAAGTCATGGTGCATGATGCATAGATTTCCAAAGAGGCAACCCTGCATTTCTGGGGATAACTCCCAAAGCTTAAAACACCCACAACATCCATGAATTAATATATTTCATGAGCATCCTCTTTGCCTAAGACATGGCAGTTCTCTTTGCAATTGGACTCTATGAAAGTGAGATCTAATAACTAACTTTCAAAAGTACTCAGTTCATCTGAGGAGACTTGCATATGCATGTAAAAAATAACATTAATTTAACAATGTGGAGCATGTCCTATATTATAGACTATGGACTAGACACCAAGGTTACAGCATTATACAAAGAAGACAAAAATCCTCACTCTTATGTACCTTATATTTTAATTGGGAACACAAATAATAAAAAAATATGATAATTAGTAACATACATAAGAATTTAAATATACAGGCTGAGGTAGATGGAAAGGATATGGGATTATATGTGATTACAATTTTAGATGTGTGGCCAAGATAGGGTGTAATGAAAAGGCAGCATGTGACCCATGGGGATACCTTGCTGATGAGTATTCCTGGCAGATGGAGCAAACAGGGCCAAGACTTTGAAGTGGGGGCACCTGGATTATTTGTATTCATGAAAGAAGGATTAGATCAGTACGCTGTAGCCAAGTGTGCAACATGTGACTAATAGGAAATAAAGTAAAAAAAGAAAATTAGCGCACAATTTTTGTAGGGTCTGTTAGGTAACTATAAGTTCTCTGGCTTTTGTTCTGAAAGCAATGAGAAAGCATTGGTAGAATTACATTATCTAACTCTGTGGGGACAAAAATATTTGCCAAAAAGTCAGTTGGAGAACACGTCCATAGTCCAGGTTAGTGATGATGGAGGTTTGTTCTGGGGTGGCCATGGTGAAAAGCTGGTCTCACCAGAGGTAGTGAGAGATGCAGGATGTATTTTGAAGGAAGACCCAACAACGTTTTATGGTAGATTGGATGTGATGTTTGAGAAAATGAGTGAGATACATTCAAGATTTTTGAACCCAAACACTCTAAGACAGAAACTCTTATTTATTTATTTATTATATTTTTAATTTTTATTTATTTATTTTTTTAAAAGATTTTTATTTATTTATTTGACAGAGAGAGAGAGAGAGAGAGCACAAGCAGGGGAGTGGCAGGCAGAGGCAGAGGGAGAAGCAGGCTCCCCGCAGAGCAGGGGAAGCCCAATGTGGGACTCGATCCCAGGACCCTGGGATCATGACCTGAGCTGAAGGCAGTCCCTTTACCAACTGAGCCACCCAGGCGCCCTATTTATTTATTTTTTAATTTTATTTTATTATGTTACGTTAATCACCATACATTACATCATTAGTTTTTGATGTAGTGTTCCATGATTCATTGTTTGCATATAACACCCAGTACTCCATTCAATACATGCCCTCTTTAATACCCATCACCAGGCTAACCCATCCACCCACCCCCCTCCCCTCTAGAACCCTCAGTTTGTTTCTCAGAGTCCATAGTCTCTCATGGTTCGTAAGATAGAAACTCTTAAAATAATAGCATAGATTCCTGAAATGGTGGTAGTTTGATACAACCATAGTAATATTTTCTGCACTGGTGAAGTCACTCAAAAAAGAACAAAAGCCTTATAGATGAAGCAGGTTTAAAACTGAGCCTTCGGGGACAGGTAGGATTTAGGTAGAACAGAGCAGATGGGCATATTTCCAGTGAGGTAAATGCATAAGCAAGAGAAATAAGACACCTATGTTTGTGTAAACCTGGTAAATGAGGTCTGAACCAAGAATGTGGGGAGCTACAAAAACCCAAAAAACAAAAACAAAAAACAAAGAAAAAAAACAATTAAAAATTATTAGGAATTAAATTGGGGAAAATTTTAGAGGTTAGATCAAATTGAATGAGTTAAGTAAGTAAGATAAGATAATAATATTAGATAATAATAAGATAAGGGTGAAATAATAATATTTATGATATTTCTAAAAGCATCTGGAGATAACAGGGGAACATAATGATACTGTTTAACCTAATTTGAATATATTTTCATTATAAGCGACAATACAAAATTCAGTATCTATTCTAAGATATGCAGTGCTTGGTTTGGGTCCATCATGGTGGGTTTTGTTCCTTTAGAAGCCAACCCTTAGGTACTTGTGATTTGCAAGTGTGATGCAAAATGAGCACAACAATAACCTGACCAATTTGATCAGTATTTTAAAAAACGCAACTCTTACCAAGCCCTTAATCCACCAAGTATATTTTATTGCATTCAATTGAGAGTGGTACTGTTGTTTCTGTTTCTATAACAGGCAAATGGTCAGGTGTCACACAGAGAGATATTAGTGACCATAAAGTAACTGAACAATGTGTCAGGAGAACAATTTATTTGTTTGCTTTCTACAATTCAATAACTTCATGGAAGTTGCCCTGAAGACAGTCTTTAACATAGTATCTTCTCAGTAGATATAATCTTACCCATGGCTTTGTTGAGTCAAATGCCTGTGTTTTTGTTTTATTTTGGTTTGGGGTTTTTTGCCCAGATCAAAAAACCTCTGATTATGCATATGTATATTCTCTAAGGGAGCCATGTCATAGAGTCTATTTATGCTCATTGATAGGCAAGTCAAGAGAAGATGGGAAAGGCAGGGCTGCATTTCCACAGTATTGTGTTATCTCTAGGAGAAAAATATTAAAGAAATATGATGTGCTTTGTATATATATTAAAAAGAGAAATGTAATGTCAAATTAGTTTGCATTTGCAATTATGTATAATATACCACGCATGTGTATTGATGTACATGCATTTTAAAAGAGTGACTTGTGCGGGGCGCCTGGGTGGCTCAGTTGTTAAGCATCTGCCTTCGGCTCAGGTCATGATCCCAGGGTCCTGGGATCGAGCCCCGCATTGGGCTCCCTGCTCCACGGGAAGCCTGCTTCTCCCTCTCCCACTCCCCCTGCTTGTGTTCCCTCTCTCGTGTCTCTCTCTGTCAAATAAAAAAAAAAAAAAAAAAAAAAGAGTGACTTTTGCAACATGAAATCATATTTTCAAGGACAGTAGGTAGAGACTTAGAGCTGGAATAATCTGTAGGAGAACGCTTCTTAAAATGTACTTACTAAAATACGCTTTCACACCAGCACCTTTGAAATGAACTAAATGAGCAAAATGATTTAATCTAATCACTGCTTCAGAAGAGGTCCCTTACTACAGATCTCTTACAAGAGGACAGAGGTACGCATCCTGGGCATGAGTCCCAGTCCTGTCTGTTCAGTGTCCCGAGTAATGAATGCTGGAGTGCTCCGTCAACCTGTAGCCCGAGAGCCTGAGAAATAGCCCACTTATTCACTCTCAGTATCTGCCCCAGACCATGAGCCATTTATCTGTAGAAGGGGTCAACTTATCAGTTCTCTCCCTCGTATTACTTCTCTCCAGCCAGATTATCCCGAGACTATTTCCCAAGCTTCACTTGTCCATGGATTAGCCACATGTTTCACCGCTTGTAGTATTATTTGGTAATTTTCATTATATCACACATTTTAACTAAAATATGCAGGTGCTAATACTTATTTCACAGTAAGATAACCACTTAAATATTAAAACACAGAATGTTTCTATACTTTATCATTAAAAAAATCTTTCATACTGTATAGCATGTTTTGAAATATACTGACTCCAAAATTAAAATTGACAGCAAGATAGAATTCTCCCTTAATCCCTGTTGAGGTTGCACGCAACTCTATTCTCCTCTTCTGAAACTGAAAAACATTTAAATTCATTCAACAAAAGGGTGCCCAACCCCTGAGGTGTAAGGGAGGACTTTCTTACCTCAGGAAATCCTGTGAGAACATGACTTGGTATCCATTTTCTTTTTAAATTTATTTAAAGATTTATGTATTTATTTTAGAAAGAAAGCATGAGCAGGAGGAGGGTCAGAGGGAGAGGGAGAGAGTGAGGAAAAGGGACAAGCAGACTCCCTGCTGAGTGAGGAGCCAGACATGGGGCTCGATCTCAGGACCCTGAGATCATGACCTGAGCTGAAATCAAGAGTCCGATGCTTAACTGACTGAGCCACCCAGGTGCCCGGTATCCAATTTCAAAGAGCTTATATGATATCAGGGATAGAAATTACCATGTTGCAAGAATCAAAGAGAAGGTAGATAAATCTACAAGGGAATTCAGAAGAAGGAAACATACTTTCGAGCAAGGGGATAAGGAAAGCATTCAGGAAGAAGGTAAAGTTTTTTCTGAGCCTTCAACACTTAATCTCTCTCTTTTTTATTTTTTTAATGTTATGTTAATCACCATACATTACATCATTAGTTTTTGATGTAGTGTTCCATGATGCATTGTTTGCGTATAACACCCAGTGCTCCATTCAATACGTGCCCTCTTTAATACCCATCACCAGGCTAACCCATTCCTCCAGCTCCCTCCCCTCTAGAACCCTCAGTTTGTTTCTCAGAGTCCATAGTCTCTCATGGTTCGTTTCCCCCTCAGATAGAGGTACAGGTCTGTGATTCATCAGTCTTACACAATTCAGCGCTCACCACAGCACATAACCTCCCCAATGTCTATCACCCAGACACCCCAACCCTCCCAGCCCCCATCACTCCAGCAACCCTCAGTTTGTTTCCTGAGATTAAGAATTCCTCATATCAGTGAGATCATATGGTACATGTCTTTCTCTGATTGAATTACTTAGCTTAGCATAATACCCTCTAGTTCCCTCCACATCGTTGCAAATGGCAAGATTTCAGGGTGTTTTTTTGATGGCTGCATAATATTCCATTGTGTATATATATACCACATCTTCTTTATCCATTCATCTGTTGATGGAAATCTTGGCTCTTTCCATAGTTTGGCTATTGTGGACATTGCTTCTATAAACATCGGGGTGCACGTACCTCTTCAGATCACTATATTTGTATCTTTGGGGTAAATACCCAGTAGTGCAATTGCTGGGTTGTATGGTAGCTCTATTTTCAACTTTTTGAGGAACCTCTATACTGTTTTCCAGAGTGGCTGCACCAGCTTGCATTCCCACCAACAGTGTAGGAGGGTTTCCCTTTCTCTGCATCCCTGCCAACATCTGTCGTTTCCTGACTTGTTATTTTAGCCATTCTGACTGGTGTGAGGTGGTATCTCATTAAGGTTTTGATTTGGATTTCCCTGATGCTGAGAAGTGTTGAGCACTTTTTCATGTGTCTGTTGGCCATTTGGATGTCTTCTTTGGAAAAATGTCTGTTCATGTCTTCTGCCCATTTCTTGATTGGATTATTTGTTCTTTGGGTGTTGGGTTTGATAAGTTCTTTATAGATTTTGAATACTAGCCCTTTCTTTGATATGTCATTTGCAAATATCTTCTCCCATTCTGTCAGTTTGGTTTTGTTGACTGTTTTCTTTGCTGTGCAAAAGTTTTTATCTTGATGAAGTCCCAATAGTTCATTCTTGCCCTTGCTTCCCTTGCCTTTGGTGATCTTCAACACTTAATCTTATGAATATTATGAAGGGCTGGGGAGAGATGTTCCTGAAGATTTTGGATGGCAGGAATGACATGAACAAAGATATTGACAGAAGAGTGCTGGACAGGATCAGGGAGCTGCATATGGCTCTTAGAGTACAGGGCACAGGAATTTTGCTCAGAGAGAAGACTAAAAGTGGAGTCAGTAGTGGATTATGCAATAGTTTAAATGCAAGCATATTAGATAACCTGGAAGTAATGGATGCATTCCTAGAGATGTATCAACTACCAAAACTGAACCAGGAAGAAATAGAAAACCTGAACAGACCTATAACCACTAAGGAAATAGAAGCAGTCATCAAAAATCTCCCAAAACACAAAAGCCCAGGGCCAGATGGCTTCCCAGGGGAATTCTACCAAACATTTCAAGAAGAATTAATACCTATCCTTCTGAAACTGTTCCAAAAAATAGAAATGGAAGGAAAACTTCCAAACTCATTTTATGAGGCCAGCATTACCTTGATCCCAAAACCAGACAAAGACCCCATCAAAAAGGAGAATTACAGACCAATATCCCTGATGAACATGGATGCAAAAATTCTCACCAAAATACTAGCCAATAGGATCCAACAGTACATTAAAAGGATTATTCACCACGACCAAGTCGGATTTATCCCTGGGCTGCAAGGTTGGTTCAACATCCGCAAATCAATCAACGTGATACAATACATTAACAAAAGAAAGAACAAGAATCATATGATCCTCTCAATAGATGCAGAAAAAGCATTTGGCAAAGTACAGCATCCTTTCTTGATCAAAACTCTTCAGAGTATAGGGATAGAGGGTACATACCTCAATATCATAAAAGCCATCTATGAAAAACCTATAGCGAATATCATTCTCAATGGGGAAAAACTGAGAGCTTTCCCCCTAAGGTCAGGAACGCGGCAGGGATGTCCACTATCGCCACTGCTATTCAACATAGTATTGGAAGTCCTAGCCACAGCAATCAGACAACAAAAAGAAATCAAAGGCATCCAAATTGGCAAAGAAGAAGTCAAACTCTCACTCTTTGCAGATGATATGATACTTTATGTGGAAAATCCCAAAGACTCCACCCCAAAACTGCTAGAACTCATACAGGAATTCAGTCAAGTGGCAGGATATAAAATCAATGCACAGAAGTCAGTGGCATTCCTATACACCAACAACAAGTCAGAAGAAAGAGAAATTAAGGAGTCGATCCCATTTACAATTGCACCCAAAACCATAAGATACCTAGGAATAAATCTAACCAAAGAGGCAAAGGATCTGTACTCAGAAAACTATAAAATACTCATGAAAGAAATTGAGGAAGACACAAAGAAATGGAAAAACGTTCCATGCTCATGGATTGGAAGAACAAATATTGTGAAGATGTCAATCCTACCTAGAGCAATCTACACATTCAATGCAATCCCCATCAAAATACCATCCACTTTCTTCAAAGAAATGGAACAAATAATCCTCAAATTTGTATGGAACCAGAAAAGACCCCGCATAGCCAGAGGAATGTTGAAAAAGAAAAGCAAAGCTGGTGGCATCACAATCCCGGACTTCCAGCTCTACTACAAAGCTGTCATCATCAAGACAGTATGGTACTGGCACAAAAACAGACACATAGATCAATGGAACAGAATAGAGAGCCCAGAAGTGGACCCTCAACTATATGGTCAATTAATCTTTGACAAAGCAGGAAAGAATGTGCAATGGAAAAAAGACAGTCTCTTCAACAAATGGTGTTGGGAAAATTGGACAGCCACATGCAGAAGAATGAAACTGGACCATTTCCTTACACCACACACAAAAATAGACTCCAAATGGTTGAAAGACCTCAATGTGAGACAGGAGTCCATCAAAATCCTAAAGGAGAACACCGGCAGCAACCTCTTCGACCTCAGCCACAGCAACTTCTTCCTAGAAACATCGCCAAAGGCAAGCGAAGCAAGGGCAAAAATGAACTATTGGGACTTCATCAAGATAAAAAGCTTTTGCAAAGCAAAGGAAACAGTCAACAAAACCAAAAGACAACTGACAGAATGGGAGAAGATATTTGCAAATGACATATCAGATAAAGGGCTAGTATCCAAAATCTATAAAGAACTCATCAAACTCAACACCAAAAGAACAAAGAATCCAATCAAGAAATGGGCAGAAGACATGAACAGACATTTTTCCAAAGAAGACATCCAAATGGCCAACAGACACATGAAAAAGTGTTCAATATCGCTCGGCATCAGGGAAATCCAAATCAAAACCTCAATGAGATACCACCTCACACCAGTCAGAATGGCTAAAATTAACAAGTCAGGAAATGACAGATGTTGGCGGGGATGCGGAGAAAGGGGAACCCTCCTACACTGTTGGTGGGAATGCAAGCTGGTGCAGCCACTCTGGAAAACAGTATGGAGGTTCCTCAAAAAGTTGAAAATAGAGCTACCATACGATCCAGCAATTGCACTACTGGGTATTTACCCCAAAGATACAAAAGTAGGGACCCGAAAGGCTACGTGCACCCCGATGTTTATAGCAGCAATGTCCACAATAGCCAAACTGTGGAAAGAGCCAAGATGTCCATCAACAGATGAATGGATAAAGAAGAGGTGGTATATATATACAATGGAATATTATGCAGCCATCAAAAGGAATGAGATCTTGCCATTTGCAACGACGTGGATGGAACTGGAGGGTATCATGCTGAGCGAAATAAGTCAAACAGGGAAAGACATGTATCATATGACCTCACTGATATGAGGAATTCTTAATCTCAGGAAACAAACTGAGGGTTGCTGGAGTGGGGGGTGGGGTGGGAGGGATGGGGTGACTGGGTGATGGACACTGGGGAGGGTATGTGTTCTGGTAAGCGCTGTGAATTGTGCAAGACTGTTGAATCTCAGATCTGTACCTCTGAAACAAATAATGCAATATATGTTAAGAAAGAAAAAAAGAAGAAGAAGAATGTAGCAGGAGGGGAAGAATGAAGGGGGGGAAATCGGAGGGGGAGAAGAACCATGAGAGACAATGGACTCTGAAAAACAAACTGAGGGTTCTAGAGGGGAGGGGGTTGGGAGGATGGGTTAGCCTGGTGATGGGTATTGAGGAGGGCACGTTCTGCATGGAGCACTGGGTGTTATGCACAAACAATGAATCATGGAACACTATATCTAAAACTAATGATGTAATGTATGGGGATTAACATAACAATAAAAAATTTAAATAAAAAAATATGTAAATGGCCAAAAAAAAAATAAAAAAAAAAAATAAATGCAAGCATATGGGATTTGGAATTTTGCACTAAGGGATTCTGTAATTATTTTTCTTTCCAGATCATGTAACTGGTACATGTATATGTGTGTGTGTGTATATATATCCACGTAGTATAATGTATAATGAATAATCATTATAAAATGTGTATCTTCCTAATTATTACTACTACTATGATAGTATATATATTATATTGGGCTTATTATTAATGTGGTATTATGTGACTTATATATAGTATTTCATGCATATGTATATTTATGTGATACACACATGCTTAAAACATTGCTGCTCCAAACATTATGCATCATTCAAATTGAAAAGGAAAAGTACAGTATTAGATGGACTTTGTTATCCTTATTTGACAACTGAAAACTGGCAATCATATCTAAAGTCACAGAATTATGATTCATACCCCGTCTGTAATGATTCAACTTATGCTTGATATACATTAAATAGGGCAAAAAAAAAAAAAAAAAAAAAAAAGCCTTAAAAAGAATTTCAGGGGCACCTGGGTGGCTCAGTCGGTTAAGCATCTACCTTCAGCTCAGGTTATGATCGCAGGGTTCTGGGATGGAGACTCGCATGGGGCTCCCTGCTCACTAGGGAGCCTGATTCTCCCTCTCCCTCTGTCTGCAGCTCCCCCTGCTTGTGCTCTCCCTCTCTCTCCCTCTCTGTCAAATAAATAAATAAAAATCTTTAAAAATAATTTGGATTCTTCTGGGGAGTTATTCCTCACCTTAAGAATTATTAGAGTCTCTCCGTTTCAGAACAAATACACAGTCTCTTTAACAACAGATTCATGAAATTGGCATTGATAGCCAGAATTTAATAACCAGTATATTCAGAGGCCACTGGCAGAACCAGACTTGGGCACACAAACCTTGGTTAGCCACAATACTGAACCTCAGTTTTTCATTCAGAATACCAGGATCTTCGAACTTAATAATCTTGAAAATCCTCGCCTAATCTATGAAGCTATAACATCCTCACCACCCGCATGAAATGTAGGTTTCAGTAATGTCATCATATTCTTGATTTCAGTGCTTGGTATGGTCATTCTTAGAAAAAAGTAAAATAATTGAAGTTATTTTGAGGACTATTATTAATTTTGAGAACTGTAAAAATGGAGAGATCATCTTTGCTGTGTTTCAGTTGTGGTAGAGGATAAAAGAAAAAATATCCATGGATTAGTCACATCCTGCCTATGTGATCTTGAATAAGTATCCATAGACATTCTGAATTTCAGCTTCTGCATCTATGAATATAGCATGGTAAGGATTAGAAGTAACACATTTGAGAGACCACCCATACATCTGGCACTCAGCATAATAGAGAGAATATAGCATGCTGTTTACCAGCAGAGGTATGGGAACCAGCTAGCCCTGGGCAACGGGTTGTATAACCTTGAAGGTATATGAGTCAACCTCTCTAAAACTTTAAAACAGAGACCGTAAATACCTACTTCATAGTGTGTGAAAAATGGACGTATTACTTAAAAACTGCTTGGTGTTGTGCCTGGTACAGGTGACATCAATTAATCAATCAATCAATATATACATATTTTAAATTATTTTTAGTAATTGGTAACAATTACAACTACTAATAAATCTGATAATAATAAATGATAATAGCTCTTGCTATTATTGTTCCCATAGAGATACTTCAATGTCTTTGTGACTCTTTGAAGTAGGTAATTTAAAATACCAGTTGGTTTATAATTTTTTAAAACTATATGCATAGGGGCGCCTGGGTGGCTCAGTCGTTAAGCGTCTGCCTTCGGCTCAGGTCATGATCCCAGAGTCCTGGGATCGAGCCCCACATCGGGCTGCCCCCTCAGCAGGAGCCTGCTTCTCCCTCTCCCACTCCCCCTGCTTGTGTTCCCTTTCTTGCTGTGTCTCTCTCTGTCAAATAAATAAATAAAATCTTTAAAAAAAAACTGTATGCATAATTTTAGTGACATATCACCAGGATTACTTATTCCAATAATGTTTTAACACTGGCCACTGATAATCAGGTGCCTAGTACAAAATTTCCCTAAGTAGTAAAAAGTCATTTTGAACATTCTTTCAGTTTTCTTTTAAGATGTAAATAACAGACTAAGTAAAGTTGTCAAACCAGGCTATTACCAAGAAACTTTTTTTTCAAGAAACGTTTTTAATATGATATAATTAAGCAGTGTGAGAGAGACCAATATTTCTCAGTTTTGTTTTTGAAAGGTCTGGGAAAAACAGCATTCCAAATCCATAATTTGGTCATTGTTTATGAAAGCTAAGAAAAGAGATCCCTTTTCTCTTCTAATTGTAAATGCAAGAACATATTCTGTTACATAAAGTTACAGTGTCTAAACACAAAACTATTGAAATATGGATTGGAATCAATCTATAATGATTAGAAATTCCAGGAAGAAGCAATGTCATTCTGGTGTCATTTTCCTTGAAATACCAGTTTATTTTTTTATTTAATTATAACCACAAGTTGTTTAATTTTCAGGGTAAAATAGCCAGTATTAATTTGCTCCCTATATGACTATTCTCCAAGTTTATTTACTCTTGCCCTAGCTTTTGCCTTAATGAATGCGTTATCTGTTCTTGTCGAATCCTGTTATACGGGAATGGTAAGGGATATCAGGCATGAATGCTTTTTGACCTTAATCTTAAGTGCATTGAAACATTCCTGAAAGTCAAACCAGCGTGCCTTTTCACTTCTCATTCCTGAAATCTCATACTTAAAGCATGTTGTGTTTGTCTGCTTTATTTGCCTCAGGACAGAAATCCTGACCTTCTGGGCCATTCATTCTACCATGCCCCTTTGCCATTCCCAAAAGTTATTTTACCCTGGGGAAAATGAAATAGAGCAAGAAAAATGAGGCCTCAAATTATTTTATGAATGAGGGAAAGGGAAATTGATAAGAATCAGTCTGGTTTTATATATATATATATATATATATATATATATATATATATATACATATACACACTCACACATATACACACATACTCTTAATGTATATTTATATTTTATATATGTATATATTGCATATAAATATAGTTTTGTATATAGAAACACATATAATTTGTATAATATATATTATGCATATATAATATATGTATAAATATTATGCTTGGAGAGGTATATGAACTCTTGATCTTATGTAAGTTTCTATTGTCTCCAATATTAAGACAGGAGGTTGGTCACATGCTTATAAAGTCAAATCTGTGTGCATCATAATGGATGAAACTTACAGGCATAATATTGAACCAAAGATGTCAGACCCAAGAGTACATTAGATATGATTTCAATTAGTACCAATCTATGGGATTGGGGGTCATGCTAGTAGTTAGCCTTGGCAGGGTACTGATGACAACATAGGAGTATGGGGGTACTTCGAGTTATGGATCCTTGGATATGTGTGTGGTCACTGGAAAAATTTATCAAATTTGGGGTATGTGCACCCCGATGTTTATAGCAGCAATGTCCACAATAACCAAACTATGGAAGGAGCCAAGATGTCCATCAACAGATGAATGCATAAAGAAGATGATCCACAATGGAATATTATGCAACCATCAAAAGGAACACAATCTTGCCATTTGCAACAACTTGGATGGAACTGGAGGGTATTATGCTGAGTGAAATAAGTCAATCAGAGAAAGACATGTATCATATGATCTCACTGATATGAGACATTCTTAATCTCAGGAAACAAACTGAGGGTTGCTGGAGTGGTGGGGGGTGGGAGGGATGGGGTGGCTGGGTGATAGACATTGGGGAGGGTATTTGCTATGGTGAGCGCTGTGAATTGTGTAAGACTGATGAATCACAGATCTGTACCTCTGAAACAAATAATACATTATATGTTAAAAAAAAAAAGAAGAAGAAGATAGCAGGAAGGGAAAAATGAAGGGAGGGAAATCGGAGGAGGAGACGAACCATGAGAGACTATGAACTCTGAGAAACAAACTGAGGGTTCTAGAGGGGAGGGGAGTGGGGGGATGGGTTAGCCTGGTGATGGGTATTAAAGAGGGCACGTATTGAATGGAGCACTGGGTGTTATACGCAAACAATGAATCATGGAACACTATATCAAAAACTAATGATGTAATGTATGGTGATTAACATAATAAAATAAAAAAGAAAATTTATCAAATTATACTCTTATGACTTAGCCCTTTATGTATATTTCAGTTTAATAAAATGTCATAAAAGTATTTCATCTAGAGAATCAAATTTACAACTCTTACTTATAGAGGATCAGACTTGTTTTATTTTACCTATTTTGAAAGGTACAGAAAATTGCATCTTATGAATAGATCATTTCAATAAGAAATAAGGAAGGAAACTATGATTTAGCACAAAACTACTAAAAATTCCTAATTATTCTTCACATATGTTCCCTGCACTTGCTAATAATATCCTGCCAGATTTTGGAGACACAGGAGTGATTAAAAGGGAGTCCTGCCTGCAAGGAGCTTGGAGTCCTGTGAGAAGGACAACAAGCATCAAGGGCAATTAATACTTTTAATATGACAATTACTTTAATAAAAGTGTATGGCACAAGGTGAAATTGGAGTTCTAAGGAGGAACATATAGAAATGCATAGAAATAAGCCTCAGTACCCCACAGACACTTCAAAAAAAGCTGATATTGGGCTGTCAATTGCTTGAATGAGTCTGAGTTAGCCAAATAGACAAAGAGTGCTCTAGACCTCCTACAGGTATCCTATATGTATTAGATGATGGATACATAAATACAATACCCCAAATGCATTACTCTCAACATTTTCTGAATTGGACTCTAGATGGGACACTAATGAGTTTTTCTAAAGGCCAGAAAAAGAAAAGTGTGTTTTCTCAGTGTCCCAACTGATGGTGCCCAGGACATGAGTGACAGAAGAAAGTAAAAGAAATATCCCCAAGGAAGGTATTTTAAAATCAATTAATTCCATAGAAAATAAACTGAGGGTTGCTAGAGGGGAGCTGGGGAGAATGGCCATTAAAGGTGATGGGCATTAAGAAGGTACTTGTGATGAGCACTGGGTGTTATATGTAAGTGATGAAACACAAATTCTACTCCTGAAACTAATATTATACAATATGTTAACTAACTAGGATTTAAATAAAAATTGAAACAAAAAATAATAAAACTAATTAATTCTTACTGTAATGGAAACATAGGTTGGCACATGTGGAAGGCATATCAAGGAATGGGCTAGGGGAGCAAGAGGGGAGCTGCTCTTCAAAGAGCTATTCTTCCTCTTATTTATAGTCCAATCAGGAAGTTTCTAGCATTTAGATCAACACCATCACCAGTATATAGGTATCTTGATTCACCATCCCTATGTATATAGGTAAAACAAGCTAAGGCACTTGGAGTAATTGAGACAACAGGAATCCTAAAGCACAGTTCTTGAAGCTAAGAATATTAGCTTCTCAACCTTGACTATTGGCCAAATTAGGATCAGAGTGATTCATTAGTGGGTTTCAGAAATAGCCTCAAAAATTGTTTCTTCTTTTCTAGGCAAAACGTGAAGAAAACATGTGAATACCTGTGGTGAAGGGGAGAAAAAAATTAAAAGCAAGAAAACAAATGAAATAGAAAACCTTTTCTTGAAGAAAGTGTTTCAAAAATACCTTTTATCCTCTCAGGACTTCAATAGCTGAATACACATGTTTAAATCAACTCCCTAAAAAATGATCATTGAAAGTAAAAGTTTTATTGAGAGTCCAATGGGCTAGAAGTTAAGCTGAATGATTAGAAAAGCACCTCTAATAAGTGTGTTTTAATTAATCTTAAATTATAGCATACTGCAAATTTACTATCTCCCTCATAAATGAGTTTACTTGTTTACATAACAAACTATTCATGATGGCATACGAAGATCTTCATCATCTGGATCCTGATTATCTTTCCAGCCTCTATACTCTCACTCCCCTTCACTTAGACTGCATGTTTCCACTGCAGTGGCCCCCATGAAGTCCCCAAATTAACTGCCTTGTCACATTTCCACATCTTTAAATACACTCTGCTTTACCAAGAATGGCCGTCTCATCAGAGATAACACATCCCAACACCTCACACTGCCTAACACAATGAAAGCTTTCCATAAACATTTGTGAAATGGAAAAATGAGAGCATTAGATTTTATTTATGAGTTTCAAGACATTATTCAAGGTTATTGAAAGATGCTAAATTTAAATAATCCCTGAACTTGCAGTGATGATTACCTCCTCCACTGTCTTGAGTCTTCGTCAGACACAGCTCATTTATTCTCACTGGGTGCCTAATAAGAGAATTTTCCGGAAAGGAGAGCCTGAGGTGAAATGTAGTAGTTCTTGCTAACAGTTTTGAGACAGAGTTTACATCTGGGATGAAGTAGAAGTACATATGTTTTTTCCCTAATTTGGAGCTTGAAGTTGCAAAATTCTCATTCTCTATTCCAATTATCTATACTTATTATCTATTCCACTATCCCTGCTGATTTATGAAATTGTCTTGACTATAACAATATTAATAGGTTGCAATTATTAGGGGCTTACAGTATGGCGGGCACCGGAATATAGTATATCGTTTAATTTTCAAAAATGCCATTAGGGTTCCAGGACATGCACACTTTATAGATGAGGAATTTGAAGCAAGGGATTTTAGATATATTGCCCAAGGACACACAGCTGATAATAGATGAAGTCAGGATTTTAAAACGTGAGGAGTCCGGAATCCTTGTTCTTAGTTATTGTGCTATAATGTTTCCATGTTTCTACTCTACTAATATGTATTTTTCACTATGTTCTAGGCTCAGAACTCAGTAATTTGTATTAACATTACCTCATTTGAAGTTTACTAGAATTTGTTTACTATATGAATGTCAAAAACATAATTCAGATAGATGAAGACCCTTGCCCTAAATCATGAAATTATTTAGTTAATTGTAAAAATTAAGTTCCAGACCCATTTATTCTAACTTAGGAAACACAAGAAATGACATAATTATGCTTTGGAAGAAAAAAATCAAGTTCTTTCATAAATGCTTTCTAATATGACAATGACATGGGAATACAAATAAAATAACAAAAAGATAAACATGGAGATGATAGGACAACCTCCAATGAGTATGGTCATGGACAGAGACCCTGATGATTTCTATACATTGTTCTCTACTCAGGTACAAAGGATTAGGGCTTTACCAAAAGTTATGTGCAGACACAACTATAGACCTCGCATACTTTCAACCATTTACAATGAATTTTAGAGAAAAAGCTTGCACATTCCTTTCTCTCCTCCAAGGATATCCTTCCATTTTATACATAAAAACATGTCTGTTCTCTTTCTCCTCAACTCTGTTTATATTTTCTCTTACCACAGACCATGGTTATGTAAAACACTATATGAGAATACAGAATTATGACTCAAACCAACACCCAGTTACTAGCATTGCCAATATAAGGCCCCAGATCTTCTAACTCATGTCTTCCATTGAATGGCAATATGTGCAATTTAATATTTATCATCTTATCCTCAGAACCCAGGGCAAAAACGCTGACCCTACGGAAAAGAATAGACAGTCATAGAAAAAAGGGAACTGAAAATAGTTACAACATACAGGATAACTTTAATAATGTGAGTAGGAAGCCCTTTATGAGCCCACAAGAATAAATTAATAATTTAGCCCAAGGAAATCAAGAAAGACTTTGGCATTGGAGTTTTCACCAGTGCCTTCCTGGAGGTTTGGGTGAGATATCTGTAACTGATGACTCTGGCTACTTAGATTTTAAGAGGAAATTTTCCCTGCAATTGCTTGTCTCCTTTTAAACTTACAGATTTACTGTTATCCATAATTTGTGTGTGTTTTATTTGGGGTATAAAATTATCTACATCTTTGAGTAAAATTAAAAAACCAGGAAGAAGTACCCTGTTATAAATGCACTTCTGTTTGAGGATCAGAACCCCCAGTGGAAGTTTGCACTTGGCTAAGTGGAGGCCTGTGTGTGTGGGGAGGCCCAACAGATGTGGCTCAGAGTGTGCAAAGGTCTGGGGGTACCAAAAGCTAACGAGGGCTTGTATGTTTCATGATTGGTGGGGAGACCAGAAAGGTGGAATGCAGGGCAAGCAAACAGTGAATTCTACCAGAAGTGTGAGTTATTACTGCCTTTCTTGGGAGTGGATAAAATAATAATAATTAAGCATTTCTGTCTGGAGATGTTATCGGACATTTTTAACGTAAGTTGTTTCCTCAGATAGTTTTTTTTTTTTTTTTAAAGATTTTATTTATTTACTTGACAGAGAGAGACACAGCGAGAAATGGAACACAAGCAGGGGGAGTGGGAGAGGAAGAAGCAGGCTTCCCACTGAGCAGGGAGCCCAATGCGGGGCTCGATCCCAGGACCCTGGGATCATGACCTGAGCCGAAGGCAGACGCTTAACGACTGAGCCACCCAGGCGCCCTCCTCAGATAGTTTTCACAGCAGGTTGTCCTCTTGTTTTGGGATCTCTTTCCTTATTGGAAAGGGGGGAGGGAAACGTAAACTTTCAGTTCTTGCATGGATATCCTCAATTTCCTCTACTCATTCAACCAGCTACAGAAAAACAGAAAGTGATGCCTGAAACTCCTTTTTATGAAATATTACTTTCTAAACACTCCTGGAGTATGAAACACAAAGTCTTTGAGAAAGGAACTTTATTATTGACATCACGGTTGTTTTTAAAAATGTAACGATTATTTTTAATTTCTTATTAGAGCATTTTTCTGAAAAACTCCTTCTCCATCCTCCATTTGAAACCAATTTTTATTTTCTCCTGCTTTTTAATAATGTATTTTTTATCATTGAAAAGTCAAAATGCTCCCCGTAGAAAAATGCTGCCCTTTGTTTTATGTGATAAGTTAACCTCCTGCTTTCCCCCTTCCCTGGGAAACAAATACTGCCTCCTCACCCAGTCATACACTGTGGGTCTTCAGCTTATTCTATTCACTTAAAGTCATTGCTTTTATGTATTACAAGCTATAATTGCTTTTAGCAATATAATGCCTTACCTCACTAACATAATCATAATACAGTTACTAAATATTTTTTACATGGCGGTATCTGCCGTTGGGTAACTGTTACGTCGGATATTATTATAATTCTCTCTTTGTACCATTGTAGTTTGAAGATGCATAGAATAGAACCGGCTTCTATCTGCTGAGCAATTAAATGAAATCTTATAAACAGGGGAGCTTATCAGTAAAGCCTGACTATTTACTGGCTGAATTAATGTTCAGCAGGGAAGCAGCGTCAGCCCAGAGTGCCCTAGGTAGGAAAGGACACATTTCATCTAAAATAATGTAGGCAGCATGCTTCCCTTATGAGGTCTTGATATTCACTTCCTCGGTTAGTAGAAGGTAATAATAGGGCAGGCAATCCAACGAGGTCTGACTGCACAAAAAATCAAAGAAGGATATCAAAACATCCCCCTCTTCAGCTCATGTTCAGAAATTCTGCTGATCGAATAAAATGATAATAAAAACTGGCATTTAGATTATGACTTTCAGCCCAAGATCTCAGCCTTGGAAAAATAATTTCTCCCTTTTCTATAAGATTATCATCACTGGGTTAGGAGCCAATTACCTTTAAAGAGCCCAGTCACCTATCCAAATATCCTTATATCATCATCCAAACAACAATGCATAGGAGTATAATATAGTCAACACATCGAGATTGTCCCAAGATGTGAGGATATTTTCCAGTCTTCTTTTTATAAGTCTTGTGCTGACTGGAATGATTATGAGATCTATTCTCGCATCAATAATCATGTTCCAGTATTGGTCATCAGGGTCAGAGACCTCAGAAATTTATCGTAGAAAGATGTTAGCAAGTTCCTACACTACATTTCCTTGAGATGAGCTACAACATTTTTCTGCCTTAAAGAGATCAATCCAAATAAATGGCTCTCCTTCTGAATGCTTATAGCATTTATATAAGTTTCTTACTTCTTTATGCATTGCCATGTGCTTTATTTATTTTAGTTTTATCTCCCTTTAAGAATAAAAGTATTTGGGTTGCCTGGGTGGCTCAGTCAGTTAAGCATCTGCCTTCAGCTGAGGTCATGATCCCAGGGTCCTGGGATCGAGCACCACGTTGGTCTCCTTGCTCAGTGGAGAGCCTGCTTCTCCCTCTCCCACTCCCCCTGCTTGTGCTCTCTCTCTCTCTTAAATAAATAAATAAAATCTTTTAAAAAATAATAGAAGTATTTGACATATAAAATTGAAATATCAGATTGCCTCCAGTCCATGTTGCACAGACGAAGGTTAGAGGTTAGTGGGTTTTTTAAAAAAAAGATTTTATTTATTTATTTGAGAGAGAGATAGAGAGAGCGAGCACAATTGGGGGAGAGGGGCAGAGGGAGAAGGACACAGGGCTTGATCCTAGGACCCTGAGATCATGACATGGGCCAAAGGCAGCCACTTAACCAACTGAGCCACCCAGGTGTTCCAATAGATTTTCCAATTGATAATCAACAATTACTAAATTAGATGCCTTGAGGAAGAGTTCTATACCAGACGGTTTTCTTATTCCTTTGAAATATATGATTCTATTTATTCACTTCAAAGTAAAGTACAGGTGGGTTATTTCAAAAAAGAATATTTTCCCGTGGACATGACAGACTCTTCAGATTAAATCATGTCCATGGGATACTTAAATTTAGGACTTCGGGATAATAATTGTTTATTCCAAACTATAGTTGCCTTATGACTGGGTGGGTGGACTTTATTCAAGCAACCTGTAGACCAAATTCATTCATCTTAAGATTGAAGCCAAATGTATTTGTAAAATCAAGAGTATTAAAATTAGACACATTTGTAAAGTTAGAGAATCATCTACAGCAAAAGAATATGCTTTTTCTGTCCGTCACTTTGCTATCATGGAGTTGAACCTAATCTTTGTCACATAGGTAAGACCCTAATTTTTATATCCAGGCTATTATTGATGGGAGGAAAGAGAGAGAGAGGGTGAATCATTAGTATCATTTGTTAAATTTGAAGCAAACTAATGCTGTTATCTTGGACCAAAATATGAACAACATTTTGAAAAAAAAAAAGGTAAGTGCTCCCTAAATTATTTAAGTCTGTACCATAATTAATATACAGCACTATTGGTTTAATTAGCCAAGCTGCCTCCGTACCAGGGAAGGCCCAAAGTTAATTAGCACCATAGCCTTAAGCATTTCAAATACAAGAGAAAGTAATTTGGTGGTAAAATGCTTGTTTATTATAATTTCAAAGACCTTACCTATCTGAGTAATTTCTTATCATTATTAGTTTTCCCTCATGGTATTCCTCTTCTCTATAGCTATATTACATTTGGGTGTATCACTTATTAAATATTATCTTTCCTGAGGGTGGTGCCAATTCTACAAATATTCCTGTTCAATACAAACTTAGAGCTCCATGGAGAACTGGGAGAACCCTCTAGATTCAACATCCCCGAGGGATGAAAAGGATTCTTCTGCCCACCCTCCTCTTTTTTGTCGTCAACATTTATTGAGCACCTACTAAGTGCAGGGTGACACGAAGAACAAAAAAGACAACCTAAGTATGAGAACTAAGAATTATCTTCCATTCTTCTTCATCTGCTTACATCCAAGAAATCACCACCAACTGCTAATTCTACCTCCTGAAGCCCCTTCTTTCAGGCACAAGTGAAGAAGATCTTGCAGAACAGTTTTCTAAAGCTATGGTCTTTATCTTTGATATTCCCTCCACTTCAACTGCTATTTTTTTTTTTTTTTACTGATAATAATTTATTACTAATAAAAATTACTACGTTTGGCATATTTTTAGAACTTTACATGCATTTTCTCATTTATTTTATTTTATTATGTTACGTTACTCACCATACATTTCATCATTAGTTTTTGATGTAGTGTTCCATGATTTGTTGTTTGCGTATAACACCCAGTGCTCCATTCAGTACGTGCCCTCTTTAATACCCACCACCAGGCTAACCCGTCTCCCCATCCCCCTCCCCTCTAGGACCCTCAGTTTGTTTCTCAGAGTCCATAGTCTCTCATGGTTCGTCTCCCCCTCCAATTTCCCCCCTTCATTTTTCCCTTCCTGCTATCTTCTTCTTCTTCTTCTTCTTCTTCTTCTTCTTCTTCTTCTTCTTCTTTTTGAACTGCTATTCTTGTTTCTTGACCAACCTCTCTTAGATCCTGATGTTAGCTCTCTGCACAGTCTTCAGGAGGAATTTTTGTAACACCAGCCTGTCTGTGTGACTACCCCTTCTTAATCGCTCCAGTGACTGCCTATCTTATGACAGATAAAGACCAAACTCCTTAATATGGAACCCAATAGTCTTGTTTACAAGTGAAAATGAATCTGTTGCACATCCAGTCTTGCAGATTACACATTTGCAATAGCTAATTGCAATAGTTAATTATTTGCAACTCTTAAGCTTTTCTCTCCATTTTCTCAGCCTGTACTTTTGGAAAATTTATAGTGTGTCATTCATGCTTCTAATCTTGCTCTTGACAAAACAGTGCATACTTATCCATGACCCGTCTGCCTCACCAGACGATGAGCTCTTTTAAAAGAGGGGATGCGCTTGATTTATCTTTATATCTCTAGTGTCTACTATATCACCGGGCTCATCACATGGTTTTAAGAAATGCCTTGTCCACATAGTTAAGAGAAAATTATCTATTTGAGATATATAATAATAATAATAACAATCTATAATTGTATACTATCTAAATGCTAGGCACTTTGCATATCTTATTTCATATGATTTTCTAAATCACCATGAAATATTTCTCTTACATTAAACTTAAGAAAATTAAAGCTCAGATGGTTTCAGGGACATAACCATGTGTTTTATTTTTATTTTTTTTTAAATTTTATTTATTTATTTGAGCAAGTGTGTGCAGGCGCGCAAGAGCGCAGGACCGGGGGAAAGGGGGGAATGGGGAGGGGCAGAGGGAGAGGGAGAAGCAGACTCCTTGCTAAACAGGGAGCCCAATGTGGGGCTCAATCCCAGGACTCTGGGATCACAACCTGTGCCGAAGGCAGACACTTAACAGACTGAGCCACCCAGGCATTCCAACTATGTGTTTTATTTTCTTTATTTTTTTATTTTTTTTAATTGAATATTTTTATTTTGGTACGTACTGGCAAATTGCTTCTAAAAGGCTACTAATTATGCACTCTATACAAGTTATTCTCTTTCTGTATCCTCAGCAACACTGGGCATTTTCACAGTTTTAAACATTTGACAATTAATTTAAGGCTTTTTAAAAAGACATTTCCTCGATGACTGATTCTTCTGTACACCTATTAAAATATTTACTAGCCATTTCATCTGTATGTCTTTAGTGGTATATCTATGTGTTTTAGAGTAGAAGTTTGAACTCAGGTTGTCGATGGTTTAAGAGCCAACACTCTTAATCATTATCCTATAGAAAGTGATAAACTGTACTATATAACTGTAAAAGCCTGGGCTGTTATTGGCATGCTACACATAAATACAGTCAATATTCAAAGGATAAAGCAACACTACAGCCTGGAGGCCCAGGTGAAGTACATGAGAGTCCAGGCTTGAGTCTGAGTTTCTCCTCTGGGTTCAGATTTTCTCTTACTTCTCCCAACTGACTCAATTTATCCCTCCCCATAGAGTGTTAACTTACTTTTATAGCTCCATTGTGGATATTCTCATAAGTAGCAAACTTTTGAGTGTTTTCTTCTTACATCTCTTAATACAATCTCTGTATTTAATCTCTTAAGATACAAATGGCTTGATCTTCAAAGATGCTGAAAATTTTGGTGACCTTGATCTCACTCTGAGAGTGTGCATTGTCTTTGGAGGAAATTAACCAGTTAAACATATGTTCTCATAAAATCAATAGCTGACATATCACATCTCATAGTGACCTGTCAAAAGGAAGAGCTACCATAAATCCAAACATCTGTAAAATGTAAATTTAGAGGGCATAAAAACCCCATGTGATAATACAAAGCAGAATCTAGTTAGAGAAATATAGGGAAGATGGAAAGGATTTATGCACTAACCATAAACTTGAATACACTAAATATAAAGCACCTGATTAAAGTATCTGTTCCACTCTCTTTTGTTTATTTTATAGTACATTTTATAAAAAGAAGTACAAGGCAATGAACTATGCTTATTTAGAGATTGGAAAGGCCCTTCAAATCTTCCTTACATTTAGAGAATGGAAAGCCAAAATGTACTTTTTCCACTGGATCCAGGAAAACATCAACTCTTTTCTTTTTTCTGCCAAGACTGTCTTCCTGCCCATTAGAATATACTGGAGAAAAACTTTACAGTTACCTGTATCCTAGTGTTAATAGTTGGGTATTTTATCACGCTGATGGATGTTTGCTTTTCTAGGGTACTTTTTAAGCTAAGTATGAAAATGTATTCCTAGAGTCTAGCTTTTCCACATATATTATTCCAGGAAAATTGCTCTCAAAATCAGTGACATCTTATTGTCAAATCCAATATTCAGTTATTCATTTTCTTATTGAAATTCTATAGCCTTATAAATCGTTGACTTATTTATTTGTTTGTTTGTTTGTTTGTTTGTTTTTATTTATTTTATTTTGGTGCTCCTGTATTTTTGCTAATTTCCTTTCTAATTTCTTACTGTGTGATTCTGTTCCTCAACTTATACCTCTTAAACGTCAGTGTTGCTCAGGCTTATTTTCTCAGCCCTTTTATCATTCTGTATATTTTCTTCAGATGATGTCACCCAAGTATATGCCTTCTATCACTACCTGTGTTATCAATGATCCTAAATTATAAATCCCCATCCCTGACTCATCTCTTGGACTGTAGATACGCATGCCTCCTGAGCACACTAGTCAGTGCTCTGTCAATGTTCCCAACAGAGTCACTGCCCAACACATGACCCCCTCTCCCAATTCCTTAACACCCTCCAGTGTGCCTTGACCCCGTAGGTAACCCATGACTCATCTCTCGCCAGCCTTTTAAAAAAAGTTATTCTGTAACTTATGTGTTCAAATTTTATGTTGAACTCCCTCAACATTTGGAGCTTTCTCAGAAAAGCAGAACCAGGTTGTGTTTTGGGTCTATGTTGGGGACTAGTGACACACGGAGGACAGAGTTCTCTGATAAAACACACAACTGCTCCAAACTTCCAATGACTTGGCCTCTGTGTGGAGGCTGCCAAAATCAACTTGGCAGCCCTTCTGACTGAATGACCTTAAATGAGGTTCAGGGGAGTCACCTAACAATAATTCTTGCAGAACCAAGAGATGATTACTTTCAAGGCAAATGGGAGGACATCCTTGGGGTTCATATTTGCACTTTACTATAGTGTCTAGATGCATTTAGCTAGAAGTATATAGGTCGCTTGAACACCATAGCAACAGAAAGTTTGATGAAGAAGGCAAAGGAGAATCAACCTGCCATTCTCTAGGAAATCTGCCTACACAGCTAGTACCAGGGGGATTTCTTGTGTGCATTTTTGAATGTGTTCCAAGGCTTCAAAATGGGATTTCTGGAATCTAAAATGCCGGTGCCTATAAACCATTTTATTTGTCAGAGTTTAACAGCCTCCCTCTGTGTGAAGGCAAGGTAAGGGGAAAGAGCTCCTCTGAACTTGATAGCTCATTTCGAGTTGGTTTCCTTTATTATGGCCTTGCCCTTTCTGAAACGTCTGCTCTGACAACTCTACGGCCCCTAACATGCAGAAGAAATGCTGCAGATTTACAGTGTGCCTTCATTCTGTATAGCTCTGGGACTGGAAGGCAAGAAGCAGGTGGATAGAATAAACGAATTTTCTAGGATCCCGTATTTTGTTGTTTGTTCCCAAAATTAGAAAGACCTTAAAAAGAAAAATGACTTTCCCTACATTATGGAAGCCGAATTCCTGCCTGGATCAGCTGTGGATCATTTAATGTTCTGTATTGAAGCCCACACTGTGTTAAATACCATACCTAAGCAGAACTAAAAGTTTGTTTTTTTATTTCTTTAAATTAAAATCCAGATTTATAAATTATTTACTGATCAGGGATGATATTTACAAAGTTTAATGAGAGACTTTGTTATGCAAATAGTAGTCTCCTATTGAATTGATTCATTATCTAACATTTAAAAGATTTCACTATGATCTGCCTTAACACCAGATTCTATTATCTTCCATCAGCCCCAAAATAAAAGCTAAAAGCAAGACCATACAAAAAGCATTTTAATACAGTCAATATATAATCTCTCAGAAAGCTTCGGCAATGCTGCTAGCTACTCAACATGTAGGCCATGGTAGGACTGCTGGGGAAATTTTGAATATAGAAGACTGGTCTGCCTATTTAGGATGACACAGACATTGTCGAGCCCAATTATTCCATGTGTTCCAGCAGGTCACTTAATTTTCCATTTTGATAAAAGTATGGTTCTCTTACCATTGGTGTTTCACTACTGTGTTCAGACTGTCTGAGGTTGAGGGTTTAAATTCCACTGTCTTCTCTTTTCAGGAGTTGTTTATTAAAGACTTTTCTTCTATTACCACTTCTAAACACTTGTCTGTACGTATTTTATCCACCCATTCAGCTATACTCCTCTTGCTGGGTTGAGGAGAGAAAAAACCCAAAATATGATACTTAATTAGTTCTGCATTCCTTCCACTGTTATTCCTAACTTAAAATACCATAAAAAGTAATTTCTTGTCAGAATGCATTTTTATTGAATTTCCTCCTGTGCTTAACTTCAGTGGCAATGTGTAGGCTCAGAGTCTTGCTTCAATGTCTACTCATTGGCACACATTCTTCGTATCGCATTTCAGGAAACCATCAGTGGAGCTCCCTTGCTTCCTTCGATTAGAGAATCAAATCTGTGAGCCAGATCTTAAGTTCTCGGGCTGTACAAATAGATGTGTGCATTCCTGGTCAGTGAAATGTACATTTCTTGTATCAGATGCTCTCCTCATTTCATTCTTTCACTTTGGTTTTAAAGAAGTTCAGGAAATTGTGTTTCTGGAGGATAACCTTCGTAGGGCTTTGATGATATGTTGCTTTGAAATAAAGACCTCTATATACTGTTCATAAACATCTAATTCTCCATAATTACTACCAGAGAAAGGAAAACAAGATCCTGTTTATATAGTAGATGAAATAAATATTAAGTGCTTCAGAGGCCAGTATCAAGTTGTTTACAATTCATCATCCAGAACATTCACATATTATGTCAAGAGATTAATTCTGCTATTAAATAACACACTGAATCATGCTTAAGTGCACTTTCTAAATGTCTCAAAATAATCTTCTAAAACTAGAATAAGAGTAGTACCGCTAACTAGTTGAGACCTAATAGGAGGAGTCTGTTTTCTGAGGCTCACTTACATCTGAATTGTACCAATCAGTATCTGTGAGTATAAAAAGCAAAGCAACTACCTGTTGTCAAAGACTATTGTAATCCTTTCTATTCTAATTATTTGAGAATAAGAGTATACAATATACTGAAACAGGTGTTTTGATTATTTAACATTATTTTTTTTTTTTTAAAGATTTTATTTATTTATTTGAGAGAGAGAATGAGAGAGCGAGAGAGAGCACATGAGAGGGGGGAGGGTCAGAGGGAGAAGCAGACTCCCTGCTGAGCAGGGAGCCCGATGCGGGACTCGATCCGGAGACTCCAGGATCATGACCTGAGCCGAAGGCAGTCGCTTAACCAACTGAGCCACCCAGGCACCCGATTATTTAACATTATTAACACTTAATTAATGCAATATTTCAATAAGCTCCTACTTTTGTGATTCAGGGGTCTGAGAAAGTTCAAATATACTACGATACAGTGTTAAGCACAATTATGTAAGTAAGTAAAACCAGGAATACATACCTGGTTTTATTAAGCAAATATGCCAAGTATATGCTATGACTTATGAAATATGAGGAATCTGAAGGAACCAAAAGGCAGGATTCTTTCTGCCCTCTAGAAATCAAAATGATTATATATATATATATATATATATATAGTATAAAATCACAAGGGGAAATATTATGGGCACCACACTTCAGAGAAGTTAAGAGAGCTAGTATGCAGTCACTCAGGGAAGTCTTCTCTGACAGTGACCATGAAGGACCATAGCATTTGGTCAGGCAGAGAGAAAAGGGAAAACAACCCCTGATTGGAGGGATTTATAAGCAAGAGAATGAAGATGGGGCTGAGGCTTGCACTTGGATGTCACAAGGAGACCGGAATAGAGAATTCTAGTTCTATACCCACCAGTCAGATTATAAAACTTTAATGCTATATCACTATCAGACGTGAAAATAAGTATAAGATTCAATAAACACTTGTTTACACTCAGGACCATTATATTCTATAATTTGAAAGATCAAAAGACAAAACAATAAAAATACCTTAGCACACTATGCCAGCTGCAGAGTCTTGACTTGAAAACTCCAAAAATATGTACTTTAAATATTTACCTCCCTCTCTACTCCACTGATAAGCCCCCTTTTACTCCCAGTTCTTTCCTGGTCTGCCCATCCTAATTATTTAGGAAATTGAATTACTGATGCAGCATTTTATAAAGGAGTTTAATGGCTTCTTTAAGGGCTCAGGGTCACTGGTGCCCTAAATTAGTTTGGGAAACTTCAAAAAGGAATGTGCAAAACCCTAAGAGAGTCATCTCAGCCTCATGCTTCAGCCTCACCAGGGTTGCTTAGTAGATTGCAGATTGGGAGCTGTGTCTCCAGGGATTCTGATTCAGTGAATCCAGTATGAAGCCTAGGAACCCGCTTAAAATCAAAATGAGGGGGAGTCTACCTTTTTAACCACAGCCCCTCTGTTTGATCATTCTTTGTGCTCTAGAGCTGATTTACCAAAATGCAAGTGTGTTTTCATTGCTGACTTGGAAATGAGTTGAGACATCTCCTAGAAATAGGAAAATGTTCACAAGATCCCCCCTAATGAGTTGTAGTTCATTGAAAGTGTGATAGCAAGGGCTTGCTTGCCCACACAATGCCTCACACATGAACAGCCACTAGGTATCAAAGCATCAATGAATTAGCAATGATCGCACCTCGGATAAACCTCATTGGCTACGATACTGCCACTGTGCAAAGCTAAAGCATCAAATGAACGATTGCAATAATTATTCATATTTTGCCACATTGATGTTAATGACACTAAAAAATAAGGAAGGTTGCTTGGTCTCTCCTCACACCCAAACTCTTCTAGATGCAACAGTGGTCCCACTGGCATCTTTCCAGAATAAAGTTTAGTTCTTAGATAATCAAAGTGTTTTGCAAATCAGGAATCCTTTCAGTCCCACAATGCATAATGAGATTATTTGTCTAGATCCACTTTTTAAAGAAGGTGGAATAATATTATGAGAAAAAACCAATATATTGCAGATCACATAGTGTTTAATGAGAACATTATTTCACAGTGAAGACTTCTAGGCCCACTGCATTTACTGAGTTTGTTTTTAGTGTGGATTCTCTCATTTTAGAAAAGTTGCTTCTTTTGATTGAAGGCCCACCCATTTTCACTTAATTCATAGCATTTATCTCCAATATGAATCCTCTGATGTTGCAAGGGAGGAATTCTTGGTGAGGGATTTCCCACATTCATTATTTCCATGGAACTTTGACTGCATAGATGCTCTGATGTTTAATTTGACACGAGATGTGTTTAATGTGTTTTTTTCCCATGTGTCTCACATATGTGGGGTTTCTTTCTTGTAGCAACTGTCTGCTTTGTAATAGGAATTGATCTGACTCTGAAATTGATCTCATGTTTCCAAGGATTTCTTTCTTCTGGGGAATTGCAATTTGCTTCAACTTTACGAGCAATGTGTTCATCCCCAGAATTCTCCTAACCTGGAGAGCTCACCAGGTGAATATTTCTCCTAATGCTCACTTCCTAGAAGTGCACTACTTTGATAATGGTTTCTCTGTTTCAGATAATTTCTCATTATGGAATGGAGTGATTGCATTTAAATTGCAACTGAGATCTGAAGATGTAGATACCAAATTTAGGTGCCAGAACAAAATACAAATATTCAAAGCGAATGTCATATTGATGGCTTCAAATTTATTAATGCCTCTCAATCAACTGATAAATATGTAAAAAATGCCTCAGAAATGATTTTGTGAATAGTATTTTCTTGAAGAAAACTGTTTTGGAGTCTCTCTCCCTCCAAAAGAAGGAGAGTATGGAGGTATTTACTATCCTACTAACTTAAGCCAGGTGAGGGGAACCTTCAGTATCAGTACTAGGAAATTTAATATATGACTCCTGCACTTGAGGAAATATAGGGTATTTTAATTATTGCATGGGACTAGGTATTCTAACAGAGACTTTAACTACAACTGAAAGTACACCTAAGACTTTACCAGAGAATGAACAGAACAACTGTGAACCTTTGGAGTTTACATTTAAGAAATAGAAAGAAACCCCCTATTGAGATAAAATTCCAAAGAAATAGTGGGAGAGAAAATAGAGTTGTGTATTGATTAGCCCTCTTAACATTGTCCATGATCAACATACAGGCTCTGTGAGTTTTGCATACATCACTTTTCATCATCTGTAAGAACACTTTGCTCTGATTTGATGATCAAATTCATTGTCAGGGAAATGTACCAGGTCTATGGAGCTGTCTCCCATTGGTGTTTCTTCCTGAGTGAATTCCACAGATAGATTACAATGGTACTGTTTCAGAACTTGCCAATTTGCTTCTCTTCTGTGCTAGGTCTTAAGGATTTGTTTTAGAGAAGAAAATCCCAAGACATCCAAGAAAGAGAAAAAAAAAAAAATAACCCAAATTGTTTTGCTGCCCTTTTATCTTTGAAAATGCAAGGTAAAGGTTATGCTTATGGATTCTAGACTCAGCCTGAAGTAGATGTCTTAATTGGCTCTGTGAAGACTGACCCTTGATCCCAGTGCTGATTCCGTTTTTGGGGGGTTTTCAAGGCAGTGTGCATAATGGGTCCTCATTTCTGTCTATCTGCAACCAGTCTCCACCAGATCAAGTGGCAACATCCACCTAAATGTTACTTCATTTTGGACTTGAGAGACAACTTTTTAAAATATATAACTGAAACATAGGAAATAAACTATACGATTTTTTAACCAAAGAGAAACTTTCAATAGGACACCTTTTCAATCATGTTACTACGGATATACAAATTCTCTTTTCAGGAAAGACCCACAAAACCTTGTAGTGTGTTATTGAATAAGAATGAGAGATAATCACAGTCTGTTAATTCCTTCTGTTTCCACTGAGCAAAGAAGGGATGGGTACATGTTCTACCAGAGGATTTTCAGATGTAGTATCCATTTTCTCCTTCCTTCTTTTCCTTCATAGGGAAAGCTGGATTCTCAAAAGGATCAGAGGATCCTAAATAATACAGATGTGTACATGTATAGAAAGAAATATGTTATAAGGAATTGGTTCACATGATTATGAAGGTTGGCAGTCTCAACTTGCTGTATGTGATGGTAGCTAAAGATCAAGTAAAGCTAAAGCTTTAATTTTAGTCCAAAGGCTGGAAGAATGAAGAATTTCCTCTTGCTCTAGAACGTCTGTCTCTTGATTCATTCAGGACTTCAACTGATTAGACATTGTCCATCACATTATGAGGGCTATCTGTTTTGCCCAAATTCACTTATTTAAATTTTTATCTCATCCCAAAACACCCCCCAAGCCATCACACTTACAGAGATAGAAGATTATCATTAGAAAATACATAAGACAGCAGAATGCATGGCAAAATTTGAGAGTAGGAAAACCAAAACCTCATGCACAGGATCTGTGGCTGTTGTTACTAATTTTGATTGTTTTTGTTTTTGTTTTAAGGAGAAATTCAGATTGAAGATTAATAAAATCTCTTTCAGCTCAAAAATTTGAGTGATAAGTTCTGTAGCTATAAATAATTTTTGCAAATTATCTAAAATGCTTTCTTTCTTTTTTCATCCACATTCTACCTTTTGGATAAGGTAGAGCATATCCAAAATTGACCTTGACCTTCCTGTCAGTCCCTTCCTATGAATGAGGAATTGACTGAGAGGTAAAATCATAATCAATCAATTTTGCTATTGATGACTTTTTTATGTTATCTATGGATTTCAATTACACATTCTTGAGTTTCCCCTTATCATAAAGAATCCGTGGTTTATATGATCTACAGGGAGTACGGAAAATGTTAGAATTCCAGAAATTATTTTAAAACCAAAGAAACTAATGCTATCTGGTGATTCAAATATGTTAGATAGTGAATCTGATATTTATAAGGCTGGAAGATTGACAAAGAAAAGAAAAGCTTTGCACTTTCCATTTCCAGCAATATTCATTCATTTTCAGTATAAAATGTTTTTATGAACCATATTAGTATTGCAATAGGATATTAGATGGCCTAAAGGAGACAATTTTGATTTATACCTGAGTACTCACTTTGACTAATGTGTCCTTTTGGAACAGTTGAGTAAATCTTGAAAATAATAGATACTAATGCAGAAAGAGCCCATAAACCAATTTTTTTCTTATTTTCTTGGAAGCTTCTCTGTGCTGAATAAATCTTAAAAGTGATGGAATTTTTAGCCTGCTGTCCCTTAACTGATGGAATTTCCAACTTGTGTCCATTAACTGTTATTTTATAATTTAATTATTATTTTTCAAAGTACACAAAATCCATTTTTGTAGGATAGAAATAATTACTGATTTTATCAGTATGTCGAGATAAAACAATAATAACAACTGATCTAGCATTCCTTAATAAATAAAACAACTAAAGCCTAAAAGTAAGTTGTACATGATTCCTCTGAAAATAAATTTTGGTTATTTTTGCTGCTTTGTAGGTAATATGCCTGAAATTAGATGACCATTTGGGGAGGCAGAAACATGATTTATTAATGTCACGAAATACATGAAGTAGTAAATAGAAATTCGCATACAAAAGGGCACATTTCAAAATCTTCTAAAAATTGTTTTCAAATATTAGCAGGGATCAATGGAATTGATAGTAAAACAATAAAGTAAATTCACAAACCTCACAGTTCATTATTTCTTTCTTTATTTTTTTAATTAATAAACACTAGGGGTACCTGGGTGGCTCAGTCGGTTAAGCATCTGACTTCAGCTCATGTCATGATCCCGGGACCTTGGGATGAGCCCCATGTGGAGCCTATTTTGGGTTCCCTGCTCAGTGGGGTGTCTGACTTCCCCTCTCTTTCTGCCCTTCCCCAGCCCCCTGCATCCGGCTTGTGTTCACTTGCGCTCTCTCTCTCTCTCTCTCTCTCACTCTCATCCTTGCTGTCTCTCAAATAAATAAAAATAAAACTTTTTAAAAAAATAAATAAACCCTAGCAGAGTGATTAGAGAAAAAGAAAGAGAAAGAAAGAAAGAAAATGTTACCAATATCAGCAGTGAAAGAAGAAATGTCGTTATGGCATCTAATGAAATTAAAAAGAAGAATAAATGAATATTATGAGCCAATTTACTCCAATTAATTCAATAATTCTGATGAAAAAGACATTTTTAAAGCATAAGTTACCAAAACTAACTTAAGACAAAATAATCTGAATAGCCTCTATATATTTAAGAAATGACTTATAATCAGTGACCTTCTGATAAAAAATACTACAGGTTCAAATGGTTTTACTTGTGAATTCTGTCAAACATTTAATGGTAAGATAATATCTATAAAAAATAGAGAAAGGGACACTTCACAATTCATTTATTTAGCTAACATAACCACTACACCAAAACCCGACAAAGACTTACAAATACAAACCATAAACCTGGATGGACAATCATTTAAAAAAATTAGATTACAAGGGTGCCTGGGTGGCTTAGTCTTTAAGTGTCTGCCTTTGGCTCAGGTCATGATCCCAGGGTCCTGGGATCGAGCCCCACGTCGGGCTCCCTGCTCGGCGGGAAGCCTGCTTCTCCCTCTCCCACTCCCCCTGCTTGTGTTCCCACTCTCGCTGTCTCTCTCTCTCTGTCAAAATAAATAAATAAAAACTTAAAAAAAAATTAGATTACAATAAATTTCTGTTCCTTTAAAATAATGTTGAAAAGTGATCTGTCTTCTTTTGATGAAGGTCCATTAAGGTCTTGCTCTGTATCCAAGTAATTGTGAACCTCAATAACTAATTAGCAGCCTTTCAAATCATAATGGATTAGCATGGAATTAATCTGTACCGACTCAATCATTTCTCCTGATGGTACCTCTTTGAGTGTGCTTCTTTTATTTCCTTACTTACCCAATACTGCACCCTTCTACACTAAAATGGCATGATAAAAATCAGTTAGAACTTCCCAAATTTCAAAATCCGAGATAGGAAGTGCTATTAATTTTAACCAGACACGATTCTGAAACATAATGGGCCTCTTATTTTCCAGTTGAAGTCATAATTATCCTTTCTGTTTCTCTGTCTAGAATTTAGGTTGATCTCCATGCGTTTAAATCAATGTTCAGGTTGACTAAAAATGAAGGCAATTCATATTTAAATGATCTTCTGTAAGTGATAGTTAATAAGGAAACTCACTCTCTAGAGACCTCGGCACTCGCATTTCTTCTAGGATGGAATGAAAATAATGAGAATGGTATCTCTTAATTTGCTATGTATTATTTCTCTTTGGGTCAAATAAGCAAAAATGTTTGATTAGGAAAGAAATGTTTATAGAATTCTTTTCTATTTTAACAAGAATTAACAATTGCTATCTGTTTTGTGGCATTGGAAATTCTCAGAGGACTTGGGGAATACTCTGGCCCTATCTTTACACAGTGTGCATATGCATACAAATGAAGTGAAATGTAAATAAGTTCAGGCATCCTGAGGTCCATTCAAGGAAGAGTCCAGAACCACAAATTAAGATGTATTACTCTAGGGTTTTCTTTCCACATTTTGAAACACTAATTCATATAGGGTTTTAAAGAGAAATAAATAGGAAAAACAAAGGTTGTATTTTTAAGAAATACTATGATTCCATTACTTAAAGACAAATTCTCAGTCTAATTAGGAAATAATTAGAACAATAAACCTAGAAAAATAACATTTTGATAGTAGATTTAGCCCAACCACAAGTTTGCTGTGTGACCTTGGACAAGGTCTGTTTCTGTATTGTCAGTTCAGAAAACAACACTGACAGCTCCCACAAAAGGTTATTATAAGAAATGAGTGATGAAATTGTCCTGAAATGAAATTCTCACTGTGACTGGCACATTGACTGTTTTCATAAATATTCATCAAACCCACATAATGCAGATTGCAAGGCTTGGGTCATAACTGTCAACAATTCTCCAGAAGAGCCACCTTTCAGTTCCCTCAAGGAACTTCTCTCAGAGGTGCTGACACACTGTGTCACTGAAACAAAAGGTGCAAAAGTGTAAACAAAGCCAGGGCCCTTGGAAACTTAAGAAGCCCAGTAGTTTTAGTCAATTTCAAGTCCTACCCACACCCAGAGCACAAAATTCCTTGGTTGCATAATGAAAACATTGGGAACAGAACTTAAAGGTTGCAGTTGTAGAATAGAGCTGGGGAAGAAATGTGTCTGTGATTATGGTGCTCACCCCCAGTAGATGTTCCATGATCTGGAGCCAAGCCATGACCCAGTTTCCTACAATACCATTTTTGATGGCCTCACAATTACCAGTTACTTCTTTCTCATATAGTAGTTGTCAAAATTCAGGAGGTATACCTGCTTGAATCACATCAAGCATCTTGGGCTCAGTCAGTCATTGTTTTCTACATACTTTCATTCTTCAGCTTCTGAAAAATATGCTGGGCCTGCCCCTGCCTCTGTGTTTCTCTTCTAGCTGAGAAGGCAAAAGTGAGGTGATTTAAAATAACACAAGGTGATTTCCTTTTATTTATATAAAGTGATTTATGACATATCAATTATTTGCCTGTTACAATCTGCCCATTTTCCCTGTGATTCTGGTATGTGCATGCTGCCACATACCGACAAATTACAAGCCCCTCACCCTCACCACAGCCTATACGCATACACACTAATAGACACTTCACTATTACTGCCCAGTCTGATTCCCTTTAGAAGGCACCAGGGACTAGACTAAACATTTTGCAAACACTATCCAATTCAATTTTCTCAGGCATTATTGACATTTTACTGATGAATAAATCAAGTCTTAGTTTCATTCTCAATATTACAACCTATTAAGTGGAAGAATCACAATATTTTTCTGATATCAAAGCTCAAAGCTTTTGATCGCTAAGTTATATACTTCCCCATATCTAGGTACCTTAGAGTACCTAGGTGTAGATACACACAGGTGTTTTGCAAACCTGAAACCCTGTGGGGTTCAGGAATACATGGTCTTAGGTAGATAGCTTCAACACAACTGGCATTAAATTAATCAAAAGGAACAATGTTCTCTGTTTTCTCCAAAGTTTGTTGCTACTCTAAGCTAGGTCACAGCAATGCAAGATAGGAGGCCTACTAGAGGATGAAGCTGAATACTTAGTGATATCATGGTCAAGGACCCAAGATTGTCCAAATTCTTTCCTGTCCAGCCAATCATCCCTTCATGGCTCTAAATGCAGAGAACAGTGACAAAATGGAAGCCAAAATCTTCTTAGTTACTAGCTGTAGAGCTCAGATAGAAAGGTTTGTTAACACTAACACTAAGACTTAAGCCAGTGAGGTCTCATACTTAGTTCTTACCCCTGGGCCAGTGCTTAGCTTTTCCTACAGCCTTGATCAAGATATTGTGAAGCCTTAGACTAAGTGCCATTCCCTAAGGTTACCACTTAAGTCCATTCACCTTCATAATTACATGGAAGCAACAGAAGAAAAAAAAAAAGAGGATTCTAATTCATCTGTCCTGTTGCTGCATGGAGTGCAAGAGGAAGTGAGAAAGAGTAGAGCCTACCTTGCTGATGATAATCGTCTTACTCAACAGGTCAAGTTTTGGCCAATCACAATATCAAGAATTCCTCTTTTGTTTTGTGACCCTGGACCTGTGAAGAAGTATTTAGCAGAGGCGGTATAAGCTCCTTTGTGAAGGGAGAAAAGGCTGAAAATACCACACCCCCCAACACAGATATACTCTATAGTCTAATCATTCATTCATCCATTCATTCACTTTACAGATACTTATGTGGCAGGCACAGTTTCAAGTCCCAGAGATATTTCCATAAACAAGGCAAACACGGTGTCATCATCCAAATTACATCTTAGTGGAGATGTGAGGGCAAAAGACATATTACATAAAAAGTTATTTTAGAAAGTGATGATTGCTTTAAAAAAAATGGAAGTGTCATTTGACAAAATGTCATCCAGTAAGGGAAGAACACATGATTTGAAGTCAAAATACCTAAGGTCTTCAGATACACATCATCCATAGTTCATGGCGGCTCCTTTTGATTCTCGTATATAAAATGGAGAAATTAAAATTATTCAAAAGCATAAGACTCCTGAGAAACAAATATAAATGATAGTTAATACCAGTTCCATTCTTGTTTTTTTTTTTTCCAGTCACTGCTCTAAACATGTTACCTGCCATACTAATTTTAATTCTTAAAACAATTCTAGGAGGTGAATGCCACTGTTATGCCTGTCTTACCAATGATAAAACTGAGGCAAAGAGATGTGAAATAACATGCCCAAGAGCACACATGGAGAAGGGGAGCTGTCAGAAATGGATTCAGGGTTATCTTCTGTGAAAGCTGAGCTTACCAGTTGTTTTTATTTTATTTTTTTAATCTACAAAGCAATATAAGAGAATTGTTGAAATTGTTGTAGTTAATTAACTTTTTTGTGACAGTTATTTTTTTTCCCTCTGTGTAGAAAATATCCAAGTGGGGATCTATGGGATCTTAGGGTAGAGTTATGACTCTGTCTCTCACCCAAGGACCTCCTATCTAGTAGATTTGAGAGTCGGTCCCTAAGTATGTGGAAGAATTTTCTTTAGGACATAAATCCTGGTGAGATGGGAGGATGATAAATAAAATGAATGCATTTCAAAATTTTGTTGTTGTGTGTGTCTTTGTCTTTAAATTTCCCCCTGGTTAAATTTTGTTTTTAATGATATGGAATTTGAAGTTACTGCATGCTCTAGAGAAGTGAGATACACACATGGAGGGATATTAGGAAACAGAAAAAACAAAAGAAACAAACAAAAAAACAAAAAACACTTGATAAAATTGGCAGAAGGTTTGCCAAGTTCCCAGGAGTGTAAAGAGCAGTGTGGGAATATACAAGTCTGATAAGGAATTCGCTATTCTTCAAAGAGATTCATCTTGTTGCAGACACTGAGCAGAGCGTGGGTATAAAACCAACAATCCTATCGTTAGTAGAGAACATTACAAAATTAAATATACAAAGAGTGAAACAGAATTCTAGAGTTTGGAGCAGATAACTCCATTGAAGTTGCTAGCTTTACATGATTTTATACAGGTCCTTTCCTTTAGCCTTCCCTGAAGCACAGCCAGATTAACATTCTGGTGGGGGGGCACAGTGGATATAGATCAGTGGAAGAAAGGCCAGGGAACACCAAGGCATCATGTTAGAAATAATCCTCAAGGCCATCTAACTCAACTCATACCAACTGCAAAACTGCTGAATAGTAAGGGCACAGATGTAGAGGCAAGAATGAGAAGGTCTGATAGGACAGGAATAATGCTCAAGTCACGTGGAGTGGAGGATTCTTGGGGCAAGTAGCACAAAGTGAGGTTGAACAGACTGGGAAGGGCTTTCAGTTCTGGACAAAGTGGTTTGAACCCTAGTCTCATTATCTGAGACCATTGCCTTGGCCAAAATGATTATCTTCCCAAAGAGGTGAGCTCAGCAGGCGAGTATAGTAATCCAGTGTGGTTTTGCCTCGCCTTAGATGGTGTCCCAGCGCAGGACCGAGCCAAGTCCGGGGGCTTCACAGTCCTGGTTTTATAGGCAGTGCCATCATTAAGAGACAAAACACCACAGAGCTCTGAAACGAACAGATTACACATGCCTGTCACTCAGCTTGCCTGTGCGTGGTGGCTAATGCGGACGGCTCCGCTCTACTTGAGCCAGGTCTCTGGGGAACAATTTACCAAGTGTGACTTAAATGGAGTCGCTGTAAATGAGTCTGTACAGGGCAGGCTCTGGGTGTGTCATGTGGGAATCAGCTTGTTTGCGTCGGAGACGAGATGACAACCTGAGGGCTGGGGAGAGTTTCCTTTAAAAAGAAGGGCGTTCAGTCTTTAAAATGGTTCACACTATTCTTAACATTACTTCAGAAGTGAAACTAGTCTCTATGTCCAAGATCGAAGAGATTTGTATGTTAAATATATGCTTTAATTTCCAACATGTAGTATGTGTCTCATTTAGAAATAGTAGAGAAAACTTACAAAGACAGGGGGGCAAGAAGTGGAGAGGTAAATCTTCAGGACCTGAGTTCTCAAGTTATCTTTATATATGGTATATGCAAAAAGTAATGAACTTGCAAAAAGTGAATGCCCCAGAATACCTGTATAGGTAAATGTGCTCTCGTTAATCTTAAAAAGCAACTGTGATTTAAAAAAAAAAAAAAAAAAAAAAAAAAGGAGTTTAGGATTTGGAGTCTGACAGTCCTGAATTCCAATATTAGCTGTGTGTGCTGACTGTATAAACTTCAACAAGATATTTCTCTTTTATAAAACCCAGTGTATTATCAAATAACTATAGTACATACCTACAATGTTACTGAGAAGATTAAATATAAATCATGTAAAGCAAATGCCAATGGTACATAATAGGTACACATCAAATAACTCGCAGTATATCTATTTATTCCAATGAGGTGTCATTGCTTTAACCTCTTTTAAAAATTTCCGTAATCAAGGTCTTTGTCCAATAAAGAAAAACAGCACAGTGAGTGACTGAATGACTTACAGAACTTATTTGCTAAATAATAATCTTCTTCGTCTTCTTAGTCAGTGGTCAGATTACATGTGTGAAAACAGAAATTTACTATTCAATTTCTCAACAAGTCCATTAAAAATTTCAGCACATCTTTCCCACGTCCTTCTTAACACAGGTAAATGTTCGTAGAATAAGATGGTTCACTTTATTCCACATAAGCTTTTACTCCTAATGATTTTTGACCACTTCCCAAATTCAAATCTCAGGCACGAATCACAGGCAGGCAGGTTGTGAAATCTGTCACCCCATTTACTGCCAGGCTTGACTCAAATGATCTGTCCACTAAGTGGATATTACTTTCCTACATCACAACTCAACAGGTGTCCCTCCTAAAGATGCAGGATCAAAAATGATGATCTTGATGATCTGTTCAGAAAGAGGATGTGATACATATCCGTCAATAGTTTGCAGCAAGTGGCTGACCTCTGCCAGAGTCTCCAAATACTTATGAAAGGCTATTTATAGGAGAAAATGAAATTTAACTTTAGAGGACAGAGATCAGACTTGATGACAGGTATACACAGAAGTGTCCTCCCCAAGAACCTGAGGGAAATATCAAGAACAGAATACCAGAAATATTTCAGGTGGTGACAACAGCTATTCCCCAGGGAAATGCTTAGCCTCCCATATGCTTTGAGTGGGCAATTTTTATCTGATCTACTCATTTTTTTAATTCCAGACTCCTAGCACAGGCTTGGTCCATTGCAGTGAGTCAATAAATACTTCAGAATTAATTTGGATATATAGCTTTCTTCTTTCTTTCTTTCTTCTTTTTCTTTCTTTCTTTCTTTCTTTCTTTCTTTCTTTCTTTCTTTCTTTCTTTCTTTCTTTCTTCTTTTTCTTTCTTTCTTTCTTTCTTTCTTTCTTTCTTTCTTTCTTTCTTTCTTTCTTTCTTTCTCTTTCTGTTTTCCTTTTTTTTACATCATTGCTTTGAAACCATGGATCCCCCAGGGTTCTCTCGAAGCATGACATGTTGCGCAAAGTTCACGGCATAGTCTGTTTCCAAAGTCTCTGGCAGGAGTACATTACAACTAAGAGATGCTTAGAGTCTAACCTCAATCATCTGAGGTTTAGATGCATCAAGAATAGGGCCAAAAGTTTTAATAAATGTTCACTATTGTCACATCAGTGATAGAATGTCAGACTTCACTGATTGTTTGGTTGTTCTTTTATTTAATCAAAATCTTCAGATTTTTTATAATACTTTTTTTAAAGATTTTATGTATTTATTAGAGAGAGAGAGAGCACGAATGCACAAGCAGGGGGAGGGGCAGAGGGACAAGCTGACTCTCCGCTGAGCACAGAGCCCCAGGACTACGCAGGGCTGGATCCCAAGACCCCGAGATCTGGCCTGAGCCAAAATCAGACACTTAACCGACTAAACCACCAAGGTGCTCCCAGATTTTTTTACATTTTAGGAAAACCTACTATATTTCATTACTTAAAAGTTTAAGTTATGAGATTCCCTTCAGCATTGTTTTTAAGTAGCTAGTTCAAGATAAAGTCAACTTCACCCTAACTTTTATAAGGGAAGCTATAAAAACATTCAATTATATCACCTTTGAGCATGAATGTTGCATGAATGGGAGGGAAACCAAGTTGAAAGAAAACAGGTCTGGTGTCAGGAATTTCAATCCTACCTGTACCCTTGATTAGTTTAAAGCTTTGACTAGGACACCTAACACATTTTGGCTTCCATTTCCTTGTATGAAAATATAGAAAAAAATCTATAAATCCTGGTATTGTTGCAATGATTGCATGATGTAAAATAAGTAAGTACATAGGAAAAATCTTGGTACACAGTAGATGCTCAAATCAACATGTATTCACAGGGAGGTTAGTAGGAGTAGGTCTCAGATTATAATGCAGTGTTATTTTGAAGGATGGACTGTTTAGGGAATTTTAAAGGATCTTAAAAGATGAGCTAAAGCAGAATTCCATGTGCATTATTATCCAAATCCACATATTGAATATATAGAATATTAATGCCACATTAAATAGCTGGGCTTCTATATAAAAAGGAATTTTAAAGCAGAGTAGTTAGTTCGAGAAGGTGGACTTTGATTTGGTACCTGCAAGTTAGCGTGCATGCAGATGTCACAATGTTTTCATTAGCAAAGGTTCACGCGCATGCCCCTGCAGTATTTTGGCTCCATTCAACAACCTCTTCATATAAGAGTTCCCCAGAGTAAATACTATCATTCTATTTTAAGAGGAATTCCTGGTGAAGGCAAAGGAACCATGTAAATCTTTGCTAAATTCAAGAATTTCAATAAAATTAAAGTTCTCCCTGCCAATAAAGGGATATGTTAAACATTTTATTTTTTTCAGGAATACCATAAAACATCAGTAACTGTGAAAATGAAGTGCTGCTTCTCAGCAGGGGTCTTGGAAAATGATGGGAGGCTTTCCTTATCAAAAGCTTATCACTATCAAGCACACAACAGAAGACGAAGTTGATACTAAGGCGCGCCTGATTGGCTGGTAAAGATACAACAAGGCACTTTTACATTCAGGCCGTTTCTAGCTTACAGCGAAAGGAAGAATTGACAAAAGTGCTAGCCACCCAGTTCCTGTCCCACGTACCATCCCATTGCACAGGATGACTGCAATACAAGCTGTGGGATGTGTCCTCCTGCTGAGGAGGGAAATCTAGACTGCAGCCAAGAGGCTACAGGTCCTGCTGCTTTACTCTGTGGGGCAGAAAGCCCATATTCAGTAGAACCCTAAAGGCAAGGAGAAAGTTTCTTAGGGCAGCCTCCCAGGCAAGAATGGGTCGAGAGTGAGAGATTGCCTCCTAGCAGCTCCTCGCAGGCTTCCTGTGCTCTCCCTATCTCAAGGGATCACAGGAGTTCTTCCAAGACTCAGATTAACTGCCATGAGAACCCTTGCCTAGATGGTCTATGGGAATAAGTACAAGGTCACAGGGGCACAATTATGGGGATACTCTCCTACCATCACACCTGTGTTGATCCTTCACAGTGAAGGTAATGCATTCTTTTGCATTCTCCCCCAAAATGTGAAATATAAGTAATATCACGATAAAGGCTAAAAAACAGAATTTTCGTGAAAAGTTTCTAATCCATAATTTGACAATCATAGGCTAGGAGTAAAAGCTTAAAATTTCTTAGATAACTGAAAAGAACTTTCTTTAACATTTTATTTTATTTTTTAAAAAGATTTTATTTATTCATTTGACAGAGAGAGAGAGACAGTGAGAGAGGGAACAAGCAGGGGGAGTGGGAGAGGGAGAAGCAGGCTTCCTGCGGAGCAGGGAGCCCGATGCGGGGCTTGAATCACCAGGATGCTGGGATCATGACCTGAGCCGAAGGCAGACGCTTAATGACTAAGCCACCCAGGTGCCCCTCTGTAACATTTTAAAAATGCATTAAGCTAGCTTTTATTTTGTCCCTGAAAAACCTTACCATTTCCTTATAAAACCATGCTTCCTGACCCTCATCTTGAAATCTAACTAGAAGTGGGAGGAGAATAAAACCACCAAAGCTCTCAAGTAAGGTTGACCTATAATATCCAAACATAAGGACACATAGGCCATATAAGCATCATTGAGAGTCAAGTAGGGTTCAGTTCTAGGCTTTTATCCATCCTGACTAAGAGTTACTTTCCATCATTCTGATCCTCCAGATACCTCTTTGGCAAGGTGGGGCAGGAGAAGGTAAAGTAGCTCTGATTCACATCTGAGTCCTGTTCAACATTTATCTACATTGCTTAACCCATGATGAAAAGCAGCCTCATGGGGGGAGGAATCATAGGCTCTAGAAGCAGAAGACCTCTGATATTTCTTAGCTTTATAAGAGCAGACAAATTAATAGGGACACCTCTGCCTCAGTTTCCTTATCTGCCCAACTACCATGAAGAATTCCAAGAAAATATTATTAGTAGCATTTCTCTTAGGGGAAAGCACTAAATTTGTTTGAAATATTTTTTTTCATAAGAAAAAGACTCCAGGGGAATATACAATAAATAAAAAAAGAGAGAGGACTGTCACCTCTGCTACCAAGAGTAAGAAGAAGGATTTATTCTGCGTCAGAGAGAGGGAGGGATCAAATCAATGAGGAGAAGAACTTGAGAGGGCGGCTCACATGATGCTGCATATTCTATGACATGGCCTTGTTTATGACCCTCCCCATTTTTATTTTAAGTATTTTCAGCTCACAAATTGGTCAATGTGAATGACTATTATTTTTAAATTCATCTGAAGAATATGCTATGGTTAGCTACACACTTATCTCATTATTTCAATCAGTTAAAGCAAAAATCATTCACTCTGAACATAGCTCATCAGAACCTGGGAGGCAAGGCAAAAGTAGCCAGATTCTCACCGATACCCTCTTTGCATTTACTTCTACAACTAACATTGCAAGCACTTAAAATCTCTGCAGTACAGAGGGATTTACTTTTACTGGCTTCAGGAACACTGTCAACCAATATACATGGCAGACTGGAAATGCTAAGGAGTTAGTGCCCTTGGAAGTAGCCCAGGATCTTGAAAAAAATACCTTAGTGTTCTGATCGTTGGTTGGCAACTCTTCAGGAATATTCTGCTCTGTCTCCAAGGATTCCCTCAGCAGAATTGAGCTCCGGTTGTCCACAAGGGTAATTGGCTCTATTACATAAACTATATTGGCTTTTCCACCCTACCCCACTTTTTCATTTCCCTATCAGTATTCTCTTGGATGAACTCTCACCAAAATTTTTGGCCCGTAAATTCTTGTCTCATCATCTGCTTCTGGGAAAGCCTAAATTGAGATATGAGTGCATAAGGTAAAACACAAAAGAATATATACACTCCAAAGGTCTGGGATTCAGAGACCACCATAGGAAAATAAGTTGCTTGGAAAATTAGAAGACAGGCTTTGCATTTACATGAGACCTGGAGTTAGTGGCTGCTCAGCAAGTTAAAATGAGATCTATGAGAGGAGTATCTGTCATTCAGCTTACATTTGTATAATAAGACCTACCACATTAGGTGGTTGTGAGGTTTAAAATAAATGGGATAATACATATTTAAGTGTGTTGTAAACTGTTAACTTCATGAGGAATGTAGATCATTTCTCAACCCTGTGATTTTGATAGATCAGTGAAGTGAATTTTGATCAGATATATTTTATAACTTTGACCTACTTTGTCAAGTTCACTTGGCTTTAGCACAGGTCTGTTACTACTTCTCCTCCTTATTCTCAGTCTACAGTCTGTCCTTTCTCTTATTATCAGATGAGATCTGCAGCTATAGCAGTTTTTGTATGAGATCCCTGTGCTAAAATCTTCAGCTTGGGGGTAGGTCACATAGGTGACTGTGCACAGAGAAAGTGGCATGTTATCAGGATCTAAGAAAAGACTGATCCCCTGACTCAACAGTTATGAAAGAGCCAAGCTTGACTTCAACATGTGTATTTTGTGTGTTAGGGTTTTGTTCTCTGGACCAATCGTGGCACAGTCAGTAAACAAGACTCTTAGTACTGTTTTCATCTGTTAGTTTTGTTATCTGAGCCATGTTTCTTAGTTGATGACTACTATCCTTTGGGGGTCAAGCCTCAAAGTATTGATGTGCTAAGTGCTGCATAATAATCTTGACTTTTGACATTGGGATTCCTAAAGCAGACAGTATCATGTTGAGAACAGGATTTTATTACAAAAACGATCTGCAAACTTGTTCATGGGGTATGAATGACACCTTTGAGACAAATATATTGTGGCTCTTTTTTTTTTCAGTTATTATGAGCCCATCACTACAGAGGTCCAAAGTGAGTTCAGGTCAGCATGAAAAAAAGTATTTGTTGCTACCAGGAATCACTTTTATCACCCCCTGGCTTACCACAGCTTTGTTCTTTGCTGATTGGCAGCATTGTCCACAGGTTTTTCATAGCCTTTAAAAAAAAATCATAAAAAGAATATCCAGTGGGTAAATGCGTGAGTTATTAGATTTAAGCCAGGCCACCATGGAGAATGTAACCCAGAATGTTCACACAGAGGTCAGAAAAAGATTTGTCCCTTGACTCATTTCAATTCCCAAAAAGGAAAGATGAGAACTGAGATCTCGGCCTTTCAATATTTTGTTGTGTAAAATCATTACTGCACATGGACTTCTATAAGAAAGCAGATGTGTAGGTCAACATCAAAAGAGCATTCACTGGGATATTCTTTCAGGAGCCCAGGGAGGGTGAAAGAGTAGCACTAGGCTGAAATCCCTCACTCTGCCCCTCGTGTGGTTCACAGCTGACAGAGGTGAGGATCCAAGTATTGCTAACTAACCATAAAATTGAAACCATGACCCCCTACACACTACGCTAACCAAAAGATCACATGGGTCGCACGTGTACAAAAAGAAAGAAAGAAGGACAGAAGAATTAGATCACAACAGTAAAGTTACTGATGCTAGAATAATACGACTTGTGTGAAGTACATCAGAGTAGAATGAATATGGGAGTAGAAATCAGAGAGGTGAGTTCTTGGGGTGCCTGGGTGGCTCAGTTGTTTAAGTGCCCCACTCTTGATTTTAGCTCAGGTCACAATCTCCCTCCTACCCCCCCCTGCCCCTCCCATCTCTCTCTCTCCCTTTCTTAAAAAAAAAAGAGAGAGAGAGAGAGAGATGTGTTCTCACTAAGTGATATCTTCAGTTTCATCATCTGTAAAGCAAAAATGTATATCTACCTACCATTTATTTACTGATTTTTTACTTATTTATTTATTTACTTATTTATTGTTTACATAAAACACCAAATGAGAAGAGTTGTAGTAATTTTTTTTTTTTTTTTTTTAATTTTTTTTTTTATTTTTTTAAAGATTTTATTTATTTATTTGAGAGAGAGAGAATGAGAGACAGAGAGCACGAGCGGGAAGAGGGTCAGAGGGAGAAGCAGACCCCCCGCTGAGCAGGGAGCCCGATGCGGGACTCGATCCCGGGACTCCAGGATCATGACCTGAGCCGAAGGCAGTCGCTTAACCAACTGAGCCACCCAGGCGCCCGAGTTGTAGTAATTAAAGTCTTCATTTGCAAGGTGTTTAGCACAGTATTTAGAAAAAAAGAGATACTGAATCAACAGCGAATATCAGTATAATCACTCAGTTTTTTTCAATGAGTGAATTCTGAATGATTCTTTAAGTTGAAACTATTCATTTATATGTTCATAAAGTTACCTTTTAAGCACCACTGTTATTGTAGGAGTTGAAGTTACATAATCTAAACAGCAGATAAACCAGAAGTTATTTATATTTGGAAAAACTGTAGAGTGCTGATCTTGATACGGTCTGCACTTACGAACCTGAATTCAAAAAGAATATGGCGCTGAATAAAGAAATATAAGGGAATTGGATTTTTATCTCTGATATCTGGACATAATAATAATAAAGCCATCAATACCTCAACATCATTATAACCTTCTTATAATATACTTAGTAACTTTGAATATTCTGATATATGACCTTGTATAAAGACATTCACTTAGCTGAAATTGGCCTTAATTTTTTTATATACTAAAAGGAGAGTTGGATAAGATGCTTGGTACATGCCAAGTGTAAAATTTCACAGGTTATAGAAAATTCAATACTTTTGTGAACTTAAAAATGAATTAAAAATATTTTCCCAAATAATAATAATTTTACCGAAAGAAAATGAAAACACTAATTTGAAAAGATTTATATACCCTTATGTTTATTGCAGCATTACTTATAATAGCCAGGATATGGAAGCACCTCATGTATCCATGGATAGAGTAGATAAGTGAATAGATAAATAAGACTTATATACACACCTATATAGTGGAATATTACTCAGCCATAATGAAGAATGAAATATTGCCATTTCCACTGATATGGATGGATCTAGAAAGCATAATGCCTCGTGAAAAAAGTCAGTCAGAGAAAGACAAATACCATTTACTTTCACTTATATGTGGAATTTAAGAAACAAAACAGGTAAGTAAACAAACAAACAAAAAAGACAAGCTAAAAAACAGACTTTTAAATACAGAGAACAAATTGATGGTTGTCAAAAGGGAGGTGGGGGGGGTGGGTGGAATAGATAAAGGGAATTAAGAGTAATTTATCATGATAAACAGTTATGTATAAAAATGCTGAATTATTATATTGTACACCTGAAACAAATATAACACTATATGTTAATTATACTCAAGTTAAAAAAAAACAATCCTGAGTCACAAATCAACATTTTTTTCAAAGATTGCATAGATTTAGATATCTTTCTCAAAGTTAAATTTTAGAAACCTTTATATAGTGTTTCATTTAATGTCACCACTGTGATGTTCTATTTGAGGTAGTCACCAGCATGGCACTCTTTGTATATTTGCTTCTAAATCTCTGCCCTGAGTTCGGGGAGGGGGCGGGGGGGGAGGAGAAAGGTAGAGGTTTATACTCTGTAGAACACTGGAAATTTAAATTTGCCAAAGATTATCCACAAGATAGATACTCCACAGGACAATTACTGCAAACAAAGATATACAAAAATATAGTTATGTCATTCCCTAAGGACACAGTATCAGAACTTCTTCCTCCTGACTGTTCTGAAGAGTGAACTCAAAATTATAGAATACAGTTAAGTTTTGTAGTTTTACATTCCACAAGACTTTATGACACTTAGAGAAATTGAAATGGAAATCGGGCCAGCCAACAGAAGTATAAACACAAAAGATGCTTTAATGGAGTGCATGGCAGGCAGCTTGGAGCCCATTTAAGTTTATGTATTTGATGGAAGTAATGTTCTTTAGGCCTTAATGCCTTTATCCAGGCTACAATAAAACATACTGTGTCACATGAGTCTTCTCTCATGTGCTGCTATAGCCTCTCAATTAGTCTAAAGATTGGTATCCATATGCATAAAAGTCTGTTCCTTTTACTGTATAACCAGGCTATGTGGTGTTTAAGTAGGAGTTTGGGGTTTTTGGAAAAAGTGGGTTATTTCAAATGCTCACCCTGCAAAACAAACCGACACTGTTCCTCAGAGAGTGGAGCTCACGAAATATTTGCTGCTGGCAAATGGATATGCTCTGAAGCCATCCCTGGAGTTTGCTTTGACAGATGTCAGTTGATGGACATTTGCACAAAAAGTCTCTGAAATGCCTTATTTTACACCCAATGTCAGTTGGCACATTACTTTCTTGTACCTTCTGTGTTTCCATTAAATTAGGTTGGAAACAAAGCCTCCTATTTACTGAGCAAATTCTTTTCTATGTGAAACGGTGAACAATTACAACCATTACCCTGCCAACCATTTCCATCAGTTCAATTAAAAACGCCTACACTCTGCATTCTGAATCAGAGTTGCCCTGAGTGGAGCCTGACTTGGGCATTCATGACTGGTGAAAAGTCTCTGATCACACTGGGGTGATGGCGGAGGGTTCTTTAATTTGTAGCCTTCTTAAAGATTCTGAAAAAGTGAACCATATTCTAAGAACTGTTGGCACACTGTCATGTTCCCATTCAAACTTTCCACGATTACCAAAAAGCCATTATTCATATCAAAGAGATACTATGAAAGCGTATTTTGATGAATTAAGTATAAATGAGGGCAAAATATACCAGCTGGAGATCAGCACTTTTTTTGACCAAGTGTTGAATGTCAATGTATTCCAGATATTGTGAAGTTCAAAAACATGGGAAAAATGGAAGTGAGTAACTTTAAACCTCCAAAATATTGTCATATTCTCTGTGTTTCTATGGGTACTCTTACAATTGCCACATGCCAAACATTATGCCCAATCCAATCATTTTAGTAAATATTTCTGAATTAATGCCTCATTTACCATTCATAAGAAAGTTTTAGTCATAAAGCTTTTAAACCTAATAATTTATTATTCATTTATCCTAGAAGTCATTCTTTAAATAATATTTTACCAAGTGACTATAAAGTCCATAACGCTTTGCTAGATTATGAAAGAAATTTAGTTGAGAACAACTCTAGCCATCTGGATATTATACGTGTTTGTGGTGAGCAAAATTTCGTTCAAGAAACAGTATATATTAATATAAGTTAGTGGATCATTACAGGCTCAAGTGAGTACATCAGAGGATACCTTAATTGTCTTTAAGGAACATGGGTATGGACTTTGGAAATGCATGATAATAGACACATAATAAGATTTAATATTAACTTAATATTTTTTTACAGAATTTACATGGATGTTTTAATCCATAGTTGACCAAAGGGAGTTGAGAAAATCATTTGATATTTTAGGAAAAAAATCATTTCAAATTCAATTATAATTTAATTAGTGTCCATTATTAAGTTTTTGGTAACAACCAATTGTCAGGTGGAAAACATATTGTGGGTCACATTTTAGAAAGAAAGAAAGAAAGGAAAAGAAAGAAAGAAAGAGAGAAAGAAAGAAAGAAAGAAAGAAAGAAAGAAAGAAAGAAAGAAAGAAAAAGAGAAAGAAAAAGAGAGAGAGAAAAAAGAAAAAGAAAGAGAAAAGAAGAGAAGGAAAGGAAGGAAGGAAAGAAGGAAGGAAGGAAGGAAGGGAGGGAGGGAGGGAGGGAGGAAGGGAGGGAGGGAGGGAGAGAGGAAGGAAGGGAGGGAGGGTAATTACTGCACTGAAGGAAAAAAAACAAAAACAAAACAAAAACCTGTATTACAGACTGGTTCCATGCTACATCTAACACCATAAATTCTATTTTTCTGTAACATTTTCTGACACTAGGATGTAGAACTAGATTCCCAAACTTCCTGGCTTGCAAAACAGAGTGTATCTTTTAAGAAGAAATTAACAAATAGTTTGAATTGTTCTCTGAATAATTGAGTTCCATAATTCATTGATATTGATTCTTTAAGTTATTTGTTTGAAATTCTCTTTCTTACTTGCTTTCAAATTATAATTAACATTTGCAAGGCTTCTATTAGAAATGTTCCTAAGTTTGTTTTATAAGCGCTTGAATTAAAAATATAAACCTAATTTGACTAAATAATTCTTTGTTGTTTCCTCATCAAGATTTTTCTATTAGATCAGGAGTACTGGCTTACTTCCCAAAAGAGAAACAATATGAGGATTTATTTCTCACATGTTTACAAAACTGCTAAGATTTTCCAACTTCACATATTTAGTTATCTTCATGCAACAAATATCCAATCCAGTTTGGAGGTGGAACATGCATGCAAAAAGTGACCAAAATAAGGGCAGAACAACACATAAATAAGGATGTGATGATGCTACACAGCGGCAGGGCTATGAAAACTTAAAATGGGCCGTGGTCAGAAAGGGATAAAGGTAATTGAGAAATTTTTATGAGGGAAAAATTGGCAAAATTGAGATCTTCATTTATCATGAAAGAGAAATATATAAAGGCTTATGGATTCTGAGTCAGAGACATGGTTTCTGATGCAGATTCTGCCACGTACTAACTGTGAATTTCGGAAAGTCATCTGGTCTCATTTGTATACCAGAAAGGAGAGAATTAGACACTTCCAGGCATAGTGAAGCCTGATTTTAATAATATGCTGAAAACACTTATAAACTGATAATTTACTGTAGGATATTAAGAATAATTGCAATCATAGCCAAGATCCCAGGATGAGAACTCTGTAGGTCTGCCTGCCATAAGAAATCGGCAAGCTGGGGCGCCTGGGTGGCTCAGTCGGTTGAGCAGCTGCCTTCGGCTCAGGTCGTGATCCCGGGGTCCTGGGATCGAGCCCCGCATCGGGCTCCTTGCTCAGCAGAGAGCCTGCTTCTCCCTCTGCCTGCCTGCCGCTCCCCCTGCTTGTGCTCTCTCTATCTCTCTCTCTGTGTCAAATAAATAAATAAAATCTTTAAAAAAAAAAAAAAAGAAATCGGCAAGCTACAGGAATTCAATGGGGAAAGAGAAATCAGGCACATCAGAACTCCAGCTATCTTTAGCAAAGACTCTTGCATAGCACTGTCCAACAACAATCATCAATCACATGTGGCCATTTAAACTAACATTTAAATTAATAAAATTAAATATAAATAATAATTCCTTTTTTTGTTTAATCTAACAGTAGCCATATTTCAAGTGGTTTGCAGTCCTATATGGCTAATGGCTACCATGCTGGACCCTGCAGATACAGATCATTTCCATCATCACAGAAAGTTTTTTCCTATAAGCTCTGCTCTAGATCTGTAGTTCTCAACTGGGGCCAATTTTGCTTTCCAGGGGATATTTGACAATGTTTGTAGGAAATTTTGGTGTTACTGAAGTGCCTGGTTGGCTTAGTTGGTTGAGTGTCTGACTCTTGAGATCGGTTCCAATTATAATCTCAGTGTCGTGAGATTAAGCCCCCCATTGGGCTTGCTCTGAACTTGGAGGCTGCTTGGGATTTTTTCTCTCTCCCTCTCTCTTTGCCCCTCCCTTCCTTGTGCTTGAGTGCTCTCTCTCTTAAAAAACAAAATGGCATCTCAACTGGAATGGTGGAGGCCAAGGATGCTGCTAAATACCCTACAATGCACAAAAAATCCTTTCACAACAAAGAATTATCTAGTTCAAGATGTCAGTAGTGTCAAGATTGAGAATCATGCTCTCGGGTAGGCAGGGCCAAGTTTCAAATATGAACTTCCCAGACATGTGCAGCTTGAGGAAGGACTCCACTTGGAGAAAAGAGTCACCTTCACTTGTAAGAGTGGTCAGCTTTTCGAAAGAAGCTCTGTGTGGCAACGACTGGTCTCCTGACATGGCCCATGAAGGAACTTATTGCAGGTTCCTTGGTACAAAGAGCTCTGGAAAATACCTGGGGACCACACATAAAGGAAATAAAATCAAAGGCGACATTACCAGGAGGAGCTAGGACCATGCTTGGGGACATGTCATTAAGATTAGGAAATAAATATCAATGTTGCTGACATTAAACTATGAAAGGTATAGCACATACAAGGAATAAAAAAGGAACTTGATGCCAAAGCCACCACTAGATAACCAGCAGGATACAATGTGAAGGAGTTAATTCAGCCAACATTTAGAGCTTGTAATTTTTGTTTGTAATGAGGAACAATAAAACATGTGTCCCATAGTGTATTAGAGACCATCCTCTCCAAATATTAAGCTATCTTTTCATCTTGAAAAGGAGAATAAACTACACTAAGTGCGGCTGACACTGCCCATATTGCCTTCGAGATTCATCTTATCAATTCTGTTCCCCACCCCAGTGTAGTTCATGACTGAATCAGACATGAAAGCCCCAGCTCCCTTGCCTTAAGGGGGAGGAAGCTCTGAGGGTGATTTATGCTCCGGAATTCCCTGCAGGGTCAGGTTGAGGTTAGAATTTTGCCTGAAATTACATCTTTGTTTGGCTTCTTGCCCTTTCCTCTCCTGCTTTCCACTCTGTGGATTTCTCTTCATTAAGTTTTTGCATTTCTTTAATTCATCACTTGAATTATGCTTCATAGTTGGCTTCTGGAGAACTTGTTCTAAGATGATAATTCTCAGAAGTCATGCATCCCTCTATCATTTTATGTTTTCAGATTTTATTTCTGCTCTTACTGTGATTATTTTCTTTCTTCTCATTGATTTGGGTTTATATTCCTCTTTTTTTTCTTAATTTCCTCAATTGGAAGATTAGGACCTTGATTTCTTTCTCTTTTTTTCTAGTACATGCATTTAATGATGCATATTTTCCTCTAAACACTGCTTTAGCTGTAGTCCACCGATTATATGTTGTGATTTGATTTATATTCAGTTCAAAATATTTTCTAATTTAGCTTCTGACTACCTTTTTGACTGTCTTCTTGTCCTGCTTAATTTATATATATTTGGAGATTTTCCAGATATCCTTAATGTTACTATTTTCTAGTTTAATTCTGTTGAGGGGTGAAAAACACTTAGTATGATTTCAATTCTTTTAAATTCATGAACATTTCCAGACACACGTGAGAATGTTTGTATTCTAATGTTATATGTGGAGTGTTCCATTTAGTGTCAAATAGTTCAAGTTGGTTGACAGTATTATTCAGACCTTAGATATCCTTTACTTATTGTTCTGATTTCTTTTTTCTTTTCTTTTCTTTTTTCTTTCTCTTCCTTCCTTCCTTTCTTTCTTTCTTTCTTTCTTTCTTTCTTTCTTTCTT
>NW_022589710.1:53139268-53157918 GCF_004348235.1 Phoca vitulina
TTTCTTTCTTTCTTTCTTTCTTTCTTCCTTCCTTCCTTCCTTCCTTCTTTCTTTCTTTCTTTCTTTCGTTCTTTCGTTCTTTCTTTCTTTCTTTTCTCCCTTTCTCCCTTTCTTTCTTTTGTATCAATTACTCAGAGAAAAGCTTTGCTACAAGCATGGTTGTAGATTTATCTATTTTTTCCTTTATATTCTAATAGTTTCTGTTTCATGTATTTTAAGACTTTGTTTTTAAGATACATTCATTGGATTGTTATACCTTCTGGGAAAATTGACTCCTTTTCTCCTTTTTCATTGTGTATTCTCTCTCTTTAATAGGTAATATTTCTTATTTTGAAATCTATTTTTCTGACATCAATATAACCATTCTAGTGTTCTTTTGAGTAGGACTGCTTGGCATATCCCTTCCCATCTTTTCATTTTATCCTAGATCTGTCTTTATATATAAAGTGAGTCTTGTATATGTCATACAGATTTTAAAAAATAGAATCTGGCAATCTGTACCTTGATTTGTTTATACCCCTTATATTTGGGTTTGGATTTGGTTGTTACTTTAGTTATCTTCATATATCACCAGCCTAAAATTTTGCTAGCTTTGCCTTCTGCTTAGGTGTAACCTGGTGTGCCTGAGGATTCCTAAATAATCCTCCGCCCTAAGCTTTTGGTTTACCAGTGACTCTGAGTCACAAAGAACTTCTGTTTGGCTACATATCAGGTACAAAGCTTTCTCAGTGGCCCTGCCCATCTCCTGGCTTGTAGTTTTAGCAGATCCTGTTCAGAAACAATTTCCTGATCCTCCCCCAGTGGCAGGAGGGTGTAATGGCATTGGCATAGAATTCTAATCCCAGAATTTTAGCCTGCCTTTTTCTTACAGTAGAGAGAGGTCTTTTTTGTTTTCACTCTTCCTCCAGTTGCAAAGGATTCTTCACATGAGTCTGGGAGGTTACAGGACTTACTACCCTTCATTAGAAGCATAAGGCTTTTTTCTGTTGAGGAATAAGATTCAGTAGGATTTATACCTTTCCTGCCGTGGCAGCCAATCCACTTTTTGATGTCTACTCTGCTAAGGCAAGTTTTCTCTGGTCTCCAATGTAGTCCAAGCTTTTCTTATGAGCACTCAGTGGAATTCAGGGACCATGAGTGTTTTCAAAGTCCCTGATTCTGGGGATCCTGGAAGTTTTCTCTTATCCAGGGAACCTATACTAGGGATCAGCATTAAATATTTTAGTGAAACTTTATACCCTCTCTATGTCCAGTAGCATCTCCTCCTCCTGTGCTCTGCCAGGGCTCAGGCACAACTCCTATCTCATTCCTTAGGAGGTTTGTCTTTCCTTGGCTCTTCGGCTACTTGTTTGCCCTGCAACCTCAGCTGTGTGAGTTTAAAAGAAGGTAGTCCTGGTAGTTTTGTTTTGTTTTGTTTTGTTTTCTTGTCATTAAGTTTACAGCCTTTCCAGCTTTTTACAACCTAGGGAATGTGGAACCTATTCCCTTACTCTTAACCCAGATATATGTTTATTTATAAGATGGGTTTCTTTCAGATAGCATATAATTGCCCCTTGTTTTTTATGCATACTGGCAATATGGCTTTGGTTTGGGATACTTAGATCATTTACATTTAACATAATTCTTATTATGAGATTTAAATCTATTACCTTGCTGATCTCTATTTGTCACTTGTGGGGTTTTTTCTTTCATTGTTTTTCCTATTTATCTGCCTGCTTTTTGATTAATTTGAGTTGAGCAGTTTTTTTTTTTTTAATTCTACTTTATCTTCATTTGTTACTTAACTGTTATACATCTTCTGCTACGTTATTTTAGTGATTGCCCTAGGTTTTACAATGGACATCTTAACTTATCACCATTTGCCTTCAAGTAGTTGTATACCCCTTCAAGTATAGTATAAGAAACTCCTGATAGTATATTATCAATGCTTCCCTTCCATCCTTTGTACTATTGTCTTCAGAAGTTTCATTTTTACATATGCAAATGTAACCCTTTTTAGGGTTCTCTGAATTTCTTTGATCCTTAGTCTTTCATTGCTTAAAAAATTTTGATAATGTTTATTCACTATTTCTTGACAATGTCTTCTCTATTAACGATCCCTCAAAAGTTTTCTCCACCTCTGATATCATGTTGTTAAATTTTTGTCATTTCTTATCAAGGAGGGCACGTTACATAATGAGCACTGGGTATTATATGAGACTGATAAATCACTGAACTCTACCTTTGAAACTAATAATACACTATATGTTAACTAATTGAATTTAAATAAAAAATAAAATATAAAAAGTAAAAAAAAAATAAATTTTTGTCATTCGCATTTGACTTTTTTAAAAAATAGTTTGACAAAGACCCTATCCTTGACCAAACTCTAGTGGCGTTACTCTGTGCCCCTCCCACTTTTTTGGTGAAATCTTCCTCTTTCCTTTTGAGATATATATATATATCTCCTAAAACAGCAGGAGTGTCTTTCTCAAGGATCTGAAAGCCATTCCTTTAAAATGTATTCATCAGGGGCACATGGCTGGCTCAGTTAGCAGAGCATGTGACTCTTGATTTCGGGATGTGAGTTCAAACCTATGTTGGGTGTGGAGCCTCCTTAAAAATGAATAAATAAATAAAAAATAAAATAAAATAATCCTTAAAAAAATTAAATGTACTCATCAGGAAGGATTGAGGCTCTGTTTCCTATCTGTGTGAGGATAGAATCCTAAGGTTGATAATCGCCAGCTAACAGACACAAGTCAGCATTTACACTGACCAACTTTCTGTATTTTCTCACTTTCCTGACTTTGCTGAGCATTCACTTACCCTCTTCCCTACGTCCTCCTTGTTCCTATAAAACGCTAGTCACCTCTGTTCAAACAAATTTCAGTTCAGTTCTTGCTGGGTCCTCTTCCCATTGCACTAGTATATTACTATTTAAAACGTGTACTTATTGCTTTAACTAATTCCCGGCTCTGTCTCTGGCAGTTTCTTTCTCTTTTCTGAAATCTGCCATCACTTCACAGCGTTCACTTTCCCATTAGATCTTTTAACATGTCAATCACAGTTACATGAAATTCCTTGTCTGGTAGTTCCAACACTGGTGTCACCTCTGAGTCTGGTTCTGTTATTGCTTTGACTGTCTGACAGTAAGTTTTGTGTGTGTGTGTGTGTGTGTTTAAATATTTTTGTGTGCTAGATAACTCATACAGAAGGAAAGATTGAGGTAAATAGCATTCACACATGGAAATGAACATGTCTTTTCTCAGGCAGCTTGTGTGGGGGATGAGCCAATCTTGTTAGATGAGCTGGCTGTGCACCCAGGGCTTCTTGCTGATAGAACCTAACAATAAGCCAACAGGCAAGGGAGAACGGGAGATGTAGTTTTTAGGTTCCTAGTTCTCCAACTGAGTTCCTCAACATTTTTAGCCATAACAAGTTTTCATACAGAGTCCTCCCTCTGTATGAAACTCAGTGTGAAACTACACACAAATATACACAAAAGAAACAGTTTTCATTGGTATTACTAAATCTTTTCTTCTGAAGTAAGGTTATGTAGCTGGACAAGTGATTCCTTGATTCTTGTTTCCTAGGATTTAATTTTAAAATACATGGAGTAAGATCAGGAGCTGAGAGTGGGAGTGTGTGGAGCATTGTAAGTTAAGGACGCTAGCAGGTCTGCAGACAGGATGGGGATGTTGTGATGCCTCATGATCAATTCCACTCTAAGAAAACCCCCTGAAAGACAAATCCAAACAACACAACAGGGACCGGACAAGAGCTGCTGGATGTGCCATAAATGTGCCCAACAACTCATGCTGCTGAATTGTGCCATAAAAATCCAGATCCACAGCCAACACCCTCCATCTTGATCTCATCCCCAGAGAGTGCGGAACATGTAGTTGGGGTGAAGGACTGGCGCCATTCGCTTTCCTTATCCTTTTCTTCAGCTCTTTTACTTAATAATCTTCTTAAATAAATATTTTCCTTAACCTAATAGCTGGTATTCATGAGTGACCATTTTAAAACTCCTACACTATTGATTTCAACCCTTCATATTGCTATAACCCATATTACAATGTTAATTGATTCTCCTTATGAAGTTCCCTCTTCAAAAGGCACCTTCCTTATTTACTTTTTATCTCTTTAAAGGGCATCTCCTAGGCACATATTACTCCCAGCTCACCATCACTAGAGCAAAATTAAGTCAGGAAGCTTCTTCTCTACACTTTAGTAAGTGGTTGTGCTCAGAGTTGATGCTCAATTTGTTGGAAGCAATTTATTTTTCGGGTCTCTTTTAAGTGCTGCATTTATTTTGTTTCTTTGATAGAAGTTTGAGAATTCCTTAGATCTTGATGCCAAGCCCACAATGTTAATCTAGATAAAGGGAGATAGTGGTGGGGATGGGTTGAAGAGGATTTGAAAAGTCAGCCCAGGGCTCAATTCAAACCACCTGCCAAAGAACTGTTAGATAAGTGTGCATTTCTATTTCCTGGAGACAACTTTGGAACATTGGGGATATAAGAAAAGAGTGACTGATGTATTATTTCTTTAAAATATTTGGTTAGGGTGTAAGAATAACAGACAAAAGCCTCTGGGTTTAGCAGAATCATTAGTATGAAATATTGTACCTGATTCCAAAAATACATCAAAAAGTAATATGGAATATAAGCCAATTCCCAGCAGTTTGAATTTATTATTTATGATGCCAGTTAAACGAGGCTAATGTGCTCTGCAAAAGTGGTTATAGCTGCTATGCAGTATTAGGAGAAATTAGTCAGATGCTACCAGCTCAATATAAAGTAAATTTGCAAAGGTTCCTGCAAATGACAGTTTGGCTGAGTTAACATGACAGTTGAGAGCATGTAAGCTGTTTCAGTATTGGCAAGTGGGTTTAGAACCAAAGTCAGCACTTATCGGTGTAGGAAACAAATTAAACCAAAGTGGAAGAGGAAGAGTAATGAGTTCCAACACTTCACTCACTGTGTAGAAAGAGTCCATAACATCCTCCTCCTCACTAATCCTTCTCTTACAGTTTTTGAAGAAAAGCTACAAGGGTTACCTTCTTCATGTTGTTGAGTTGCTTCTCTGCCCAGCTCCCGCTCATAAAAGTGTGCTCTAGGAATACCTTCCAGCAGTGAGCTCTGCCCTACAGGTCTGTAATTATGTCAGCTTGCTGTTCCTTAAGGAAATGGTACAGGAGGATCTTGTTTTGCAATATTAGTTGTTTAATAAAATTATTTTGCTAATGAAAATACATATTATCATATTTATTTTTAATTCATAAACATTTATCATGAATATATTGATGTTTTTTGATAAAAAGTTTAAGGCAATAAAATATTGGCTCTTTTTGAAAACATACGACATATCAAGTAGCAGAGAATATACATATATGCAAAAATACCATTTACATTTCTCAATCTGATCAGGGAAATGTTAGTCTATCCATTTGAAACTTTTTGTCAAGAAGAATGCATACCTAATTTTTAGGGGGATTTTGAGTAGTTCTTGAAGATTGAGGATGAAAGCAAACCCTTTCAGTGGAAACGTGGGCTCAAGGAAATCCATCTTCGAAATTGGGTTTAAATAATTCCTGCTGTTTATTTCCCTCCCCGCCCCTCCTTTTCCTTCCCCTCCCTTCTCCTCCCCTTCCTTTCATTTCTCTTCATGCCTTTGATGAGCATGCACTGCACTCTCATTAAGCATGAATTCTCTTCCCTTGGGGTAAAAAAAGAGCAATGTTCCACTCCCCATGGACCTTGCCTCCAATCATCAGATAGGTAACCCACAGGAGCTTTAAAAATACTTCGTGCATTTCAATGAGTATAAAGATAACTGTTGTAATTCTTGTGATTATCTTCATTCTTGAAGTATGGGACTCTGGATACGGTAGGCAGATACATGTGAGCTAGATGCAGGTACAGGTTAGAATCCAGAGCCAGGTTTTTAAAGGTAATGTTGTTCAAGTTACCTCATGATAATTAACTTTATTTTCTCCATTAATTGTTGAATGTTCTGTCACTACTATTCTGAAATAACTGTGTCTGTTATTTTATTTCACTTCCCAGTTCTCTATCTTAACGATTGCCCTGGCCTCCAAACTATTCCTCATGTTATTAGGAAGATTATTTGCAGTTTAATATGGTCTCTGGACCATGGAAACAAATGATACAAAATTTCAGATACTTGGGTATAAAATGATAATCTTTAACACCATCCAATTTTACTCATAAAGACACCTATTGTGACACTTGCCTCAAGTGGTATATACAGTAGTATATGCTTGCAGCTGTTTCTACCCAATTATCTTACCCAAGCTTTGCTACTCCCTTTAAATTAGATGAAGCAGGAAGAATTATTTTCTGTTGTACTTAAGTAAACAAACGTCCAGAGGCAAAAACTGGCATGCTCCAGGTTACCTATAAAATACCTTATCTTTAGATGTGATAGTTCTCTAGGGCTGCTGTAACAAAATATGATAAATGAGGTGGTGTAGACAACAGGGGTGGATTGTCTTCCAGTTCAGGAGGCTGGAAGTATGACATCAAGGTGTTGGCAGAGTTGGTTCCTCCTGAGGACGGTGAGGGAAGGCTCTGTTGCAGGCCTCCCTCGGTGGGTTGTAGATGGCTGTCTTCATGTTTATGTGGCATTCTCCCTGTGTGCATGCCTGTGTCCAAATTTCCCCTTCTTAAGAGAACACCGGTCATGTTGGATTGGGGTCCACCCTAAGGACCTTACTTTAAGTTGATAACCTCTATAACGACTTTATCTCCAAATAAAGTCTCAGGTACTGAAGGTTAGGACATGAACGTATGAATTTTGGGGTCATAACCTAACATTATATACACTCACATCTCTCGATTTTAGTACTCAGTGTCTTTGCTGCCATGCCATGCTGCTAAGGAAGAATGGGAAATTGTTAACAGGGATAAATCAAAAGAGAGCTGAATGATGGAGAATTAAGGGCAAGGTGGGCAATCATGGAGGAAGTTTAAAAAAAAAAAAAAGCCAAGTGTCACAGCTTGAATACAGTTCACAGAATTCCCTCAAGATGGTTCTAAATTTGATAATAAATAGATTTCCTTCTACACTTTGATAGAAGTAACTACAACAAAAGAAAAGTTTAGAATGGAGTAAGAAAACACTTGCCTATTCTATTTAGTTTATGGTAATAAATTCCAATTATTTTGAATTGACATTGTTCTGCTCAGCCTAAGCTTAACTCCAAGAACTTCCTACTCTCCTCTGTTTAAGTACCAAAAACAAATGACTATGCTGGATTCTTTGGCATGGCTCCATTTATTTAAAGCTTATCTGTGACTTTTTTTCTCTCTCTGAGGGCCTTTGGGGGAAGAAAATACACACAGACCAAATGCTGAGCCTGTTGTGGATGCTGTGATTTCAGAAGAGAAGTGATCTGAGCCTGAGGTTTGGCTCTTCTGGTTAGCAGCTTCTGTGGAGAAATTACCCTAACAGCAATGGATACCTTATTGTGTAAACCTGGGAGGGGTCACCATCCCCCACCGTCCCACACTTTTCTCCACCTACCTCCCTGCTCCTCCATCCCAATCAAATGCTGAAACTATTAATTCAAAAGATACATTCCCAGATCCGTTTGGCTCTGCCCCTAATCTTGCTCTCATAAATATTTGAAAATTACAGCAAAAGCCCACTTGTACGTCTCACATAATGGAACAGCAGGCGAGTATAGCAGCGTGCTTCTTTGAAGTTCCTGGAGGAGGGAAGTGAGAGATGATGAGATTTGGGGACAGTTTATATGAGCAATTTGTTATGCATGTAGGAGGAATGGTGACTTGATGACAGATTCACTTCTTGGTCCTGAACCTTAATTAACAAGGCCCTCTGAGAAACACACTGAGAAACAATAGGAAAATTCTTTGGAGCATTTCACAGATTATTCACTTATAATCTTTGGGGATTTATTGTATTATTATTTTTCTTTCTTTGGGAGCTGCAGCCTTGTTGCCTTGACATCCACACTCAAAGAGTTATTGGTATCAAACCAAGCTATATAAAAAGCTATGAAGCACGTCTCAGATTTTCCACAGTTCAAAGCAGTGTTGGCAGCATGTCAGCCACGAAAGATGAGCTGAGCCCCAATGTGGTGAGTGTGGCTGTACGTGCAAAACGGAGCCTGGGGGTGAGGTGGGAAAGGCTGACAACTTTGAGGGCCCTGGAAGGAAGAGAGCTGGACGCTTCCTCACAGACCTGAAGGTCACATTCTCCCCCTGCAGGGAGTAAATGGAATTTACAAGGATGTCCACTAAAAACAACCACTGCAAGAATATCACTCTCTTGTGGGGGGAGGGGGGGAGAGAAAGAAATTAAAGAAAGAGGAAATCTAGTAATATTAACCAGATAAAATATTAATGAGAATTTCATTTATTTTGGTTCCAGACAGACCAGAAAACTTAAAGATTAGGGAATCTCCTGAGACCAAACTGTCAATGGCTAGGACCTGTGATGATAATACTGTCTTATCACAGAGAATATGAAATTCTGAATTTCTAAGAAAATCTGTGACATTCTGTTAACCCTGGCTCTGTCCCAGGCACAAGTTTCAAATTTACTTTTAATTTTGTGGTCTGTATTTTCCAATCGTAGTTGGTAAATGGAGGTAGAAATGTGAGGCACAGCTTTATTCCTTTTTATCTTTCCCTAACAATTCTGTTTGGTGTTCATTTAGGGAAAGATGGTAGACAGTGATGTTGAGGCTCCACAGGTCATGATGAGGACCATCATGACCCAGAGATGTTCAATGCTTGTCAAAGCCCATTGGGCTAGCAAGGAGGAGAATCAGAACTCAAGATCTGCTTTCTACTCTCCCATCCCATCCTCTTGATGCAGGGCTAGCTTCCCCTGCTTAAGAGCACATTAATTCCTGAATTCAGGCTTCCTATGACACTAACAGAGAGGATGCAGTCGGTGTTCTATATATGTCATCTGGATGTTTTGTGGTGCTCACACTGGAAGTAAAATTTAACCCCCTGGGAGTGATCCTCAACCAGTGAGGGAAAGAAACTGGGGACAGATACCACAGCTCCCTCACCTCTCAGTGGTACAATTTCATGCACATTCAATGCAGGTTCTCAAAAGATCCACAATGGGCTGAACTTCAGCTGTCCACACCATCGGGTCACTTGTTATTGCACCCGTTAGTTGGCTGTCTTTCACCGTCTCAATTCCCCTCTTCCTCACTTCCAGATACACTCCTTGAACCCAAATCAACCTAAACTTACACTGTTAACTTGAGTATTTGCCACATACTACGTCAGTAAACTGACCTTGAATCCACAGATCCCATAACAATTAGGAAAATGCAGCTGGACCCATGGCTTCTGCTCCAAATATAGCTTCTCCTGTGACTTGCATTGCTGCTGTCTTTTTAAAGCACTTTGGTATTACAATATATTAAGAATAATACAAGTTTATTGGAGTATATATTTAAATAAAGGCAAGAAGAAAAAAAAGTAGCTACCTACCCCTAAATTCTACTAACTAGAAATTACCATTATTTACATATATATTCACAGATAGATATATATGTATATATATAAACAGATATATACACATATATTTGCTTACAAAATGAAACCATTATACATACCATCATATAACCTTTTTACTTAATATATCATGAACATTCTTTAGAATCTTCAAACATTATTTTTTAATATTGCTTTTATAACTGCAGATAATTTAACCTGCCTTATATACAAAACACTAAGCAGTATTACAGGATTTTTTTTTCCTATTTTCTACATACATAAATGTTCATGGACTTAAGAAATGTTATTTGTATTTCAACTACCAGTTAATAAAAGCACTGAGAGCTTCCTTGCAATTCAGAATCACATCTTTAAAAAAATGGACTCTGAGAAACAAACTGAGGGTTCTAGAGGGGAGGGGGGTGGGGGGATGGGTTAGCCTGGTGATGGGTGTTAAAGAGGGCACGTACTGCATGGAGCACTGGGTGTTATATGCAAACAATGAATCATGGAACACTACATCAAAAACTAATGATGTAATGTATAGTGATTAACGTAACATAATAAAAAAAAGAACATAAAAAATTACAAAAAATAATAAAGCAAAAAATAAATAAAATAAAATAAAAATTTGCTAATTTGCTTGTGACAATTGGATTTTACCACTTTCAAACATGATTTTTTTTTCTTACACGGTGATCTCTCTTTTATATAGTTATCATAAGTATAATAGTCTCCCTCTTGGAGAATGGGAAAAACTTTGCTGTGAACTTTTCAACTTACAATTCTTTGTGGTTGAAAACTATCCCCAACAGCTGTCTGAGAATTTAGTCAATTCCATCCTAAGCAGCTGTTGGTTTTGGTGGCTATTGGGGTAGTAAGAATGTTTCAAGGGATTGAAGCAGTAAGAAGATAGGACTTTCTGAGGTATTGGGAATTGAACTTCAACAAGATATTTTCTTGTGGATTTCTTAATGTGTGGGAGAAAGACTTTTAACATGTGACCTTCCCATAATATCTAAATCAACAATATCCTGTCTGTCTCTAGGTTTAAAAGCAAAGATCCCTAAAAGAATGCAAGAGAGCTGTGTATGAATCTGACTTTATTTAATCTCTGATTTCCCCTATCAGGAATATTGCACTATGATTTTCATAGTTCTTAGAGGGTTATGAGCTTAGTGTCTGCCAGGAAAACTTGAGTGATTTTAGGGGTTTTCATATTTCCTGCTGCATCAGTTCCACTCAGAAACGTAGGGGAAAAATAATCTCTCTTCTGAGCATCTGTGCAGTCTGGCATCAGATCCCCAAAATGTAAGCAAGCTAACCACAATGTCAGAAGAAAGTTATTTTAGTGAAAAAGAAAGAGAAGAAGGAGGAAGAAAGGAGAAATAGAAAGAAGGGGGTGTAGAGAAAGAGACAGAGGAGGGGGGAAGGGAAGAAGAAATGAAGAAAGGAAAAGAAAGAAGGACAGGATGGAAGGAAGGACAGAATGGAAGGAAGAAAAGAAGGAAGGGAGGGAGGGAAGGAGGCAGGGAGGGAGAGAGGAAGGAAGGAAGGAAGGAAGGAAGGAAGGAAGGAAGGAAGGAAGGAAGGAAGGAAGGAAGGGAATGAGTAGAGAATGCGCTATATTTAATGGCAGGCTAGTTATACTGCAGCATAATTTGGAATACCGCAGTATTCCATTAGGAGCAATTGGTAATGTCACTTACATCTCTGGATGATAAATATTTTTAATGGGAAGGAAGGGGCTTATATGAGCTATTACTGTTTCCATGAATGCTGTTATTCTATCATAATTTACATAATTTCTAGGTGTGCATGGAGTGCATGATAGGCTTCCATGATTTGGGCTGATGGTTTTGGTCCCCAGACAGATTCAGCTAGGAGTTCTGTTGGTGTTTCCCAATGTCTTCTACTTGCTTTCTTATAAGTTATGTCTCCAACCTCAAGTTGGACAAAAGAAGACTGAAAAATAAATATACTCTCTGACCTAGCCCATCACTACACCTCTTCCCACTGAATCCACAGCTTTGGATAGATAGAACAAATTCATTCAAGCCATTCCATATAGTAGCTCTCACTTCCAGAATATGTCTCCTTGCTGTAGACTCCCCATTGATCTCTATCTTTCCTCTTCAACTACTCAACCCAGCCCTGATTTCAACTCTCCTACAGCTTTGGTCAAGGGAGAGCCAAAGGCATGATATTAAGCATAAACACATTTTGCTTCAGGAAAGTATTTCTACCCAACATTGTTATTCAGGGTTTGTCCAATAGCTTCAATTAGCACTTATAGTAAACTAAGGCTCAGTAGATGAATCATGCAGCCTTTTAGTAATTGGTTTTGATCCCCAATTTTTATATCCCAAGTGAAGTTGAAATACCAGCAAATTGAAGAATTTGAGTTGGGGGTTAAGGCAATATGCATCTTGGGGCACCTGGGTGGCTCGGTCATTAAGCGTCTGCCTTCTGCTCAGGTCGTGGTCCCAGGGTCCTGGGATTGAGCCCCGCATCGGGCTCCCCGCTCAGCGGGAAGCCTGCTTCTCCCTCTCCCACTCCCCCTACTTTTGTTCCCTCTCTCACTGTGTCTCTTTCTGTCAAATAAATAAAACCTTAAAAAAAAAAAAAAAAAGGCAATATGCATCTTTCCTCTACCTTTAAAATGTTCCCTAAACCAGTGATTACCAAGAAGTGCAATAAAGCATACGATGAAGTGTAGACAGCCTCAGGACTCATCCATTGGTAGAATCACAGAATCAAAGCAATGCCAAAAATACCTGTAATTTAAGGAGTGTCTGTTTTGTGCCAGTTTATAAACTACATATCATTATTTTATAAATTCCACAGATAGTTACCACAGAACTACCATGTGTCATATACTTTCAACATGCTGAAAAAATAGCCATAAATAACTACAAAGTTAGAAAAATACTATTATTTTACTCATATTACAGATTAACAAGTTAAGGTTCAGAAACTTAGGTCATTTGCCCCATGTCAATTAGTTGATAAATATCAGTGGAAAGACTGCAACAATCTGACTCTTTAGTGTGTGCCTTGATATGCCTACATTTGGAATCAAATAATTAATTTCTACATGTATTTTAAAGTCTGCTCCTATGCCAAATTTGAGACATGGAGGGGATTTATGCCATACCTCTTTTCTCTTCTTTTTTCTTCCCTCTCCTTCTATCCTTTTCCCTCACTATGTTCTTTTTTTAAATCTCCCAGATATTTTTCTCACAGTGGGAAAGAAAGGCAGTATTATCTGTTTTCTTTAAGGAGCATGAAAAAATGATTAGGGTACTAAGAATCTTTTTATTTTCTTTTAAACTCTACATCAAAGTCCTCATTTTTAAACTGCCTTTATTTTCAGTAAAAATATAAAGTTACATAACTTGAAAAGAGAATGAGAGATTATCGTTTGAGTTTGTGAAATTGCAAAGCATTACAAGTCAATTAGGTAGAAATGCATGATGTATAAACTAGGAGTTGGTGGGTGAGGGAGTAGGGGATTTCATAATTATACAGAGAAATAAGAAGTATTTTGATTTGGCTGAAGTGTTAATATTTTAACCACAGCAGAGATTTGTTTTTTCAAGAAGATACAACAAAACACTACAGTATTCCAAGCGATTGAGACAAATATCTTATACATCTCATAAATCAAGAAGGATGTTTATATTCTCCGAGACATTCTGTTACAGTTTCCTTCTTGAATGATAAGCTTCTGCAGGAGTGTTAGATTTGGGCTACGGAAACAGGAATGCTCTTTGTTTTGGTTAGACAGTCACCATCTTTGAAATAGAATGTGCCCTGCTATTCTAGGAACTGTTTTTTTTTAAATGATTCCTTAGAAAATGTGGTAAATGATTCTTCTCAAGATGTAGAAATGTGCTCCAAAATGACAAGACTAGAGGAGAAGATAAGGAGAAAATAAAAAGCAGAGCTTCAGTTCCATGACTTCAAAAAGTGGGGACGAGCTTGTCACAGTTAAGGGGGTTACTGTTTGCTTTTTAAAATTCTTACTCAGGTGGTATTTGAACTCTGTAAACTTGGTTTGCCTTATAAATCCTGTCCTAGTCCTTTTTATGTAGTTTTTCTTCTTAAGATCAATGAACAAAAATAACATACATACCTTTGTACCTCACTGCCATTTAATAAAAGTAAAATTAAAATAAGCACACTCACACACACACATGCATAATTCTATACCTGAGTTAACAAAGAAACGATGCTGTAAGCCTTCATTATGTCCATGTTGGCTCTGCTATAGATGTGATGTAGAACTATGATGCGCTCAGAGTGTCAGATCACTCATTAGTTACACATAAGGCACGCAATGTACCACGGGGTACATTTCACTTGGAATTATAAGAAAGTGGCATGAATGCAAAGGGGTTTTTTCACCTAACGTTGTCCATTGGATCATGCCCTGAAGGTTTGTTGCTGTTTTATATGCTTGATTTCCACTTCTTATTTTTAAACTTTCATTTAGTTATTTGAAGCTATGAAGTACAGTAGTAAAGGGGACAAGCTTTGAAATCAGTTACACATGTTACACATTTTGCAATTTTCTCTCATAATCAGTACCCATATGTCCCGATCAGGTTCTCAATCATTAATTTTAGCCTTCTCATTTGTAAAAAGAAATACTACTTAAATTACAGTGTCACTAATGGATTCAAATGAGTTAAAAGATATCAAGCATTGATAGCTCAGATATCATCTGGAAACCCCCTTTACCCTTGAAATTTCAGTGAATATGGTTCAAGCTCACAATTTCATTAACTAGAGAATGCAGATACTGTTACATAATTCCAGAACATTTCTGATAACTTACTTCTTCATGGTTCTTGCTTTCTCAGCGGCTTTATACCTATATGCTTTCTCAAATTTGTTCTTCGTCAAATGGGTACCACACTTATTGACTTCTATAGAGATAATTCCATTCACAAAGTCTCAGTGATTTTAATAACAGGTTACATATTTTATAGCATTGTGCCAACTCTTGTGTCTACAACCATATTTTGCTTTACAATAGCAGACAGAAAATCCTTTTTCTTGTCTCAGGCAATACAATTTTAATCACAGGCAGACTCCTCAGGTTTTTGGTTTGAGTTCCAAGTTCTTAATTGGGAATTTTCTTGTATTTTATATAGAGATATTATCTAAGAAGAGTTCATGTCACCAAACAAATAAAATGTATTGCATATTTTTACACTATAAATAGTTTAATATTTGTGTCGTTGGGGGAATTTTTTCCTGCTTATTATTGATAATACTTAAATGTGGGAATCTGATATACTTAGATTCTTCCTGCTCTTGAGTCCTGGTCCCCACAGATAAGTTGTATCCTGCTCCACTTACTGCCATTCACTCAGTACTAATGCAGCACCTACTGTGTGCTGGGCACTGTTTTAGACGCTGTGGAGACAGCTTGTGGTTGTCAAGGGATATGTAATATTGGGTGGATAATCTGCAGTTCAAGTTCAGGAATTCCATTTGTATCAGACATGAAGTTGATATTTTGACATCTGTATGTCTTACTCCTTGTCTATTTCTATTTAATTCAGAACTTGAACAGCATATAGGAGTCTAAGTTAGGGGCCAAACTCTAACATTATTATTATTGTTTACATTTGACAATGTGTCGTCTTTCATTTCTCAGAGCTCAGTGACTATTGACCCCAAGATACTTCTGTTTCTCACTTGAGACATGCTATAAAGCAGTCATTAGCTCAGAAAGAGCTAGTATACTTTCCCAGCTCCCCTTAGAGAATTTTGTACAAATCTAAAGAGTGATGCTTTTTTCTTCAATATAAAACTAGGACCTGCTACATATTACTCTCAGCTGTCCTGTGCTACAGAATTTCCATTTTACCCGTGTCACACTTTTATATAAGTGGTAATTCTTAGTAGAATTTTTGAAATGTGGATTTATGCTAGTAGAGAAAACTTTTTATTACACTCACACACCTTCACGTACACATGCACATTTATACCACAACCTTGCCAAACTTTGCTGATGCTTGAGTTACATGCCTTTTTGGATTATTACCAATGACCTTCTTTGTCAATTGGCAAGCTCAATTGTTTAGCGTATTTTTAAGGATTGATCTATTTCTATTAATGATAAGAACATGAATCTAACAAAGTAAGACAAAATAGAGAAAATAACTTTGTGTAGAATGGAAATTAGGGCAACAAAAAGGGGAAAGAAGCTGAAGGTAAAAGCCATCTGTCAGCTGCTTGGAAGCTGGGTTTTCATCAGCAGTTAGGGGAATAATTATGGGAATGCAGCAGCCCCTCAGAGTGAGCAGAGGACATTAGCCAGTCAGGCAACATATCAGGGTTCCAGCTCAACAGTCTGAGGTGCAAAGTATTGTACTTGTCCCTGCAGAACAATGTTGGCACTGACCCTAATTCTCAGAATCTCAAATGGATCACACAATGGGCTAACCTCCATGAGCCCATATACTACAGGACTCATTGCTATATTTTAGGCACAAATTATACTGGGTTCATTGCCAAAATTTCCAAATCTACTGACTAGTAGCTATAAGCCTCCTGATTTATTCACCTGCCTGTATAGCAGGATCCTCAAGCTGAGAAATTTTGCATTGGTACTTACACCAAAGAAGGAAAAAGGACTTCACTATTTTGTAAGTGTTTGATGATAGAGTCCTTACAAAGATCATGAATCACTGAGTAACTCTTTGTAAATTAATTAAATAATTAATACATTATACTGTTCACTACATTTAATTCAATAGGCAAAATAATTATGTGTAATAAGTAAAACTGCAACAAAACAAGAAAGTGTGGAAGTGAGAGAACTCTATAAACTTAAAAACAATGGAAACAAATCACAATTATAAAATTGGTTTTATGCATATTGAAAAGTAAGCATTCCTCAAGGCATCATAAAATTAAAAAGTAAATAATATCCACATAAAATATGTTCTTACAAATATGACACACAGGGTCAGCATTAATAACCCATACTAAAATCCTAGTAGATAATAGGTAAGGGAATGATTGGACAATTCATAAGAACAAAAAATGTGGCTCAAAAAAGTGAAAATTGCAAGTTCATCAGGGATCAAAGACAAAGGCATTGAAATGACAAAATACAAGCAGTTTCTTATTAAAGTGGTAAAATTTTATTAAGTTTGCACTTCCATATGTATGGTTGAGAAAATGGTTTGGATTTTCTGTACTCTAATTCACTAGTCCCCATTGAGAGTGTTAATAAATTCATTAACTTGTTCTCACCCTTTCTTGGATGTCTCATAGGAATTTCAAGTATCTAATACCTAAAATTGACCTCCTCTTCCCCAATTATGCATGTACTTTTAAACAGTTAAAAGTTCCTTATATCAAAAAAATAAAAATAAAAATAAAAGTTCCTTATATCAATAAATGTCAGTGTAAACCTTCTAGTTTTTCATGTCACCTAATCTGGAGGCAAATCCTGTATCTCATATCTGTTATGAGAAACATCTCTCTTCCCAACTGCAATCACCCTACTCCAGGTAAAACCCATCCTAGCACCATCACCTGGGCACCTATGCTAACTGTTGAACTGGTTCCCTTTTCCCACTGGGATCCTCTACTATCTTTTCCCAACCAACAACAGAGCAATTCTTTAAAAATTCAGGCCAGACCATATGATTTCTGAATTCAAAATTCATCTGTGGTTTTATATCATGACTAGCATGGGATCCCAAGTCTATACATTACCTGTATCTCACTCTCTCAACATATTCATATCTCAGATTAAAAATACCCTCCTCAGAAAAGCACATCCATCCTGCTCTTTCCCCTTTCTCTGCTTTAATATTTTCCCTAGCACTCATCATAATCTTACATTATAATATGTGTCAGTTTATGTCTTTATTGTCTATTTCTCTTATTAAAATCTAAGATCAATGAAGGCAGGTCATTTTCTGTCTTTTTCCACTTACTTAATATATGTTGACTAAAGTAAATAAATAAATTAGTTAATAGGGAATATTAGAATTAACCTGAATAAGCAACAATAAAAATAGTCAAATTAAATGGAGTATTATAAATTATATTTTCAAGAATATTTATTAATTTAAATAAACAATTCTATAACATGATGTCATATGTTTATAGTAGTTGATTCAATTTAGCAAACATTCTTGTGCCAATACAACAGTGATTACTTCTAAGCTATAATATTATGAATGACTTTGAGTCTTTTGTATAAACTTTATCTTAAAAAAATGTCTATTATATTTTTATGTTAAATAAATTTTCAGTCAGAGGCCCTATATGAAGTTTAGCCCTGGCCAGCTTGCCATTTGCAGAGGTGATTAAGATTAAGCAAGATCTTTGCAAAAACAGTCATGTGTGCAAATATCTCCATTGAATCACTGTTCCAGATATATATCCAATTTGCTTTTCTAGGTCTGTTCTTCTCACTTCTCTGCCTTGCTCTGCCTCAGAAGGCTGACATGTAGAGACAATACCAACCAGTCTCCCTGCCATCTTTGTTCTCAAGAAGCTTCAGTGAATGAAGAATCCCAGGAGGACCTGAGGGTCACAGGAGAGTTACCCATCCCTGGGGCTCCCTCCCTGTCCTGTAGCTTACTCCTGGCCACCCCTGTTGGAAGGTCACTGCTTCTCCAGAGGAAGCTGAACCTACGCATCTCTGCCTGGGTTCCAGGAGCCACTCATTTTCTAGTAATTTTGAGAAATCAAGAGCTCAATTGTTATTAAGTTCCATTATCATCCTGTGGTCCCCCTATATCCACTCTAGGTTATGTCACATTTTCAAATCATTGTATTCCATCTATGTTATTTGCTTCCCATGGGGACACTGAATGAGACTACTCTGCTGCCCCGCCCTACCTCCCCTCAGCCCATCCCTTTACTTCAGGCATTGCTGAGACACTAGGATAAGCTAGGGCAACCTCTTATCACTTCACGCTCGTCAGTTGCATATGATGCATATGCTTTCCTCTTTCAGCCCCTGGGCTCTAGGCTTCCCTGCCTGGAATGTCTTCAGGAATTTATTCAACTACTCTGATCCATGAACAAATGTGGAATTGAGAAGACATTAACAATCTATAAGGTAACTTCTGACCAACAAGAGGCAGGAGTTAGAAAAAAAAAAAAAAAAAA
>NW_022589710.1:53158018-53163133 GCF_004348235.1 Phoca vitulina
AAAAAAAAAAAAAAAAAAAATGAAAGAAGAAAGAAAGAAAGAAAAAGAAAGAAAGAAAGAAAGAAAGAAAGAAAGAAAGAAAGAAAGAAAGAAAGAAAAGAAGAAGAAAGAAAGAAAGAGAAAGAAAGAAAGAAAGACAGACAAAAAAAAGAAAAAAAGAAAACAACCACCACTTCCTTCTCCCTTCTTCTGCATGAACAATTCTAAGGCACATATTTTACTTAGATCATGTAGTATCTTAGCAGGATTAAACCCTAGTTGTCCATGGCAGTGAGCCAGCATAATAATGCGTCTTTGAATTGGCTTCCCTCCATCCTTGTTCATTCCTCCAGGTTCTTAAACCCTGTATGTTGAAAGCATCCCAAAATAAACTACATTTTGCAAAAACCTGTTTTAGGCTCTGTTTCTTAGGGATATCCTAAGCTTAGAGATACAATGATTGATACAGTGGCAATATATACGTGTGTGTGTGGGTGTGTGTATATATATACACACACATACGCACATATATATGTATATATATACACACATACATAATTTTCATTTAATATATAAATATATATACACACATATATGCATACATATATAATTCTCATTTAATACCAAAATCTTTGTTGCATAGAATTATTAAGGAAATTATAATTGATAATCATTCAATGTGTTGCTGTCCATTTACTAAAAGTCATTTCTAACATGTCTCCCATCCCGGGTCCCTACCCACCACCTCCACCCTCCGCCCTGCATCCTCATCTTCACATGAATGGGAACGCAGGAACTTCAGTACACAATGGGTAATCTATCAGTAAATTTTTCCAATGTGCTTCCTGACAGGTGTCAGAGAGGTTCATAATAGCATTTCTCCTGAGGGCAACAATTGCTATTAGTAAGAAGTAATAAAACCCTTTAGTGAAAGGGAAATAGGAGAAAAAATAAAAACCCTTCATATTCTCTGCACATTTTCAAAATTGAGTAAATTTAAACTTCAGTTTCCAGACTTCTAGAATAAATTCCAAACTTAATTTCCATAGCAAAGCCATAGGCAAACAGGTGCTGGAAAGAATTCTAATCCACCCATTTCATAACCGGGGCAACAGGAGTGCTGGCCTGTTAAGGAGTGGGGTCTGCACCAAGGCTTTGCAGGCTGTGTTTGCAGGCGGTGGGGCTTCCTCTGCAGAGCAGCTGGACCTTTCCTCGGCCCCAGCCTGACTGCAGAGTACAGGAGACATAGAGAAACGACTGAGCAAGCATACCAGACTAAACATCACAGCCAGGATTAGGCGCACGCTACTCTGTGAACATACCGCAGCGTAAACTCTTAAAAAGATAAACCCCTGGGTAAAATATAAGCGTGAGACCAGTTTTTGCATCGAATAATACCTATAATTTTGATTTGTCTCTTTTCACAAATTAGTTTCCCTGGATTCTGGTTTTTACAGATAGGAAGTGGAGAAATACAAGTACTGGAACAGCAAGAGGAATCTGTTCTGGGCCATTTCCAGGCAAGACCCCAAATGGGAACTCCCAGAGAGGAGGCAAGAAAGCCTGCACTCTGGAGATTTTCAGAGAGGCTTTGCATCCGAAAGAGGTTTGAGTTTGCAGAAGAAGCTGCTTTGCCACACTAATGTAAACCTCAGATCATTTGAGGTTTGCCCTTCTCTCTTGAAAAATGCATCTCGTACTACAAATGAGTGTAAGCATCGAAGGTCATGTTCTCCCTCCCTTCTTAATTCTGATTTACATTTACAGGAAAATCAGGCGGAAACCATGAGCTGAGAAATGCCGTTCATTTGCAAAGAGGCATTACTGTTCCAGGCCTCTGGGCTGAATCATGCCATTGTTCCAGGTCCTAGGTGCCAACCTCCACAACACCCCATTCCTGCCCACACCACACACAGAGCCTTGGCCTAGAGCCATTTCAACTATCTATCTGACTTTCTAAAGGAAATTGGCTCAGTGGTGCACTCATGTACCAGATGTGAGACCCATCTACGAGTCTCTGAAGGTCAGCCAGGATAATAGTCACATCTGTCCACAAGATAGCTCAAAGATTATCTACATTGTGCTCTCCTTGGCCACAGATTTTATGTGCTGGCTTGGGAAGTCTGTTTTGATTGGCAAAGCAGTTAATCTAACTCATCCTTTGCTCGTATTTGTTTACTTTTTTTTTAACCTGACCACAAAATTCCCCAGATATAAAATACAGCCTTTATCCCAGGTTCTATGTGCTGGTCCATTTCATCCATTTATTCCCCTCAAATAAGGAGGTGCTGGTCATATCCATGTAAGGGACTTTTATGCACTTAGAACATGGGCATTAAAAATACAACATCAGAGACATATTTATAATCATAAATTCTCTTTTGAAATTCCTGTTATTTCTTGTTAAAATATCACTGCACATTTGAAATGTCTTTTTTTTCATTTCCAAATTGTCTTGTAATCAACAATGTAGCACTTCCAACTATAAATGTTATTGAAAAATTGCAAAAGAATATTTTTTATAGTCCTCAGTTTTTCATCAGTTGTAACTTTATGAATAAAGAATGTTTTGTTTTTATTTTTTTTTTCTGGCAAAAATGTTTGCTTTCTGACCCAAAGTCATTTGGAGTAGGGAAATGGGAATGTGTCAACAGAGATAAATTAATATGGTCAATGGTTTAGTCACAGTATTAAGAAAACAAAAACAGTTTCCCCACTTTTTTAAGCCCACGCCCGGTTGTCATTCTGTCTATGATTTTGAATAGAATTATTCTCTTTAATTAGGAAAAGTTACAGAACACACAGATTTGATGTCTCAGTATTTTATGGAGGAAATTTCATTATTTGGAAGTAGCATAAGATGGGGATTTTATTGTTTTGTTTGTTAATGTTTTTCCTTTTTAAACCTACAGCTGCAATTTACTGGAAGAGGAGTCTAAGTCATAATCCTTTCCATTATTAGCATGTTTCATTACTTTGTAGCTCTGTTATTTAGGCCATAATGATAAAAAGAGTAAGATCACATATTATATGCCATAATCAAGCTAACAAGCTATATTGGACACTTGTTAATTTCCTTGTTAATTTTCTCTCTAACTTACATTCTCCTTTCTTCTTAAATGGTGCATCAAATTCTGTCCAGCATCTACCCACAGCCCTGTACCCTGCTCTCACTCTTGCTCTGGTGAGACTCTCATTATGTCCTTATCCAAGTCTGGAGAGTGTGATTTAAGTCAGAGTGTTCCATTCCCCTGGCCACAGGGACTGGTTCAAGGACAGGTGTATTACTTAAGTCAAGCAGAAAAAGCCAACAAAACTTGATTCTGGGACCTTTCTTTGAGTCACATAATGGCAATTACATTGCTTTTACTGCACTTGGTTTTGTAATAATATGAGCCTGAAGGTTCAAGGAACATAATGTGGAATCTGAAAACGGAGTCCACATTTTTAAGACATGTAGGTAATTGAAAATTCCTTATTACCAATGGAAGAACAACTCAAATCAAGGGTCAACAGTATCTTTTTCATATTTAACTTCAAATTATAAACATATATTATCTTTTCTAAAAACACAGGGGCATTTCCATGGGATTGAATCAAATTCTAACCGATCTACACAACTTCAGTGACTTCTGAAGGGATCCTGGGACAAATCTGCAGATTTTCTATTTAGAGGGAATTTTAGCTGAGTATATTTATTTAAACTTTGAGAACTATTATACATATGTGTGTGTGTGTGTGTGTCTACACACACATACACATACATATACACATACGCACGCACACACAAAACATATACAAGTAACCCTTCTCTTCTTAGGTTTCTATTAGTAACAGATCTATTGTGCTCTATCTGTGAGAAAATTTTCCAAATTCTCCAATTAAAATAAAAACTAAAATAAACCAAGTGTTCTGGAACCAAATCAAGAGATGCACCAAAGCTTTCAAAGAGCGTTAAGCTGATTTGAATTGAATTATATATATAATATCACCAAAAAAAATCAATGTGCTTTTTTCGAATATACATTGTAATACTCACTCAAATGTCTACCATACCATGAAAATTGGCAAATAAGAATAAGCAAGCCCTGCACACAGTTAGGTTAGTAACTTTTTCTTCACTGTGTGATTTTTGGAGTGCCAAATGATCACTCTGTTGGAAACAAATTTCCTTGGGACTTTTTAGCATTCTAAAGTTTAAGGCATAGGAGGTTATAGATTAAATGCAGCTACAAGTTGAGAAGGATAAGATATTGATTGCTACAAATATAATAATTAACAACATCTATTTGGAATCATTTTGTTACCTTGTGTTTTTGTTAGAACAGTTCAGAAAGACAATGATATTATGGAAATTAGGGCTGATATACTTTAATTAGAAAGGATCAAGATGTAGAATCTCAGGAATTGTGAAGCACTTTCCAAACTGGCCTGCTTAGCTGATAAATTCCACAAGGACACTGAGCAAATAGTGGACAGTATGAGAATTGGAGATGAGGAATGATGTAAATATATTTAGAAAAAGCACTGAAAAGAAACCTAGTGTACTTTTATATTTCTCTCATGGTTGAAGTACTTGAAAATTTATTTATAAGGATGTGACCCTAGCTTAAATAAATCAGCTGTTTAACCTTATAAAGACTTTCTAAAATATAGTGGAATCTACCATATTTTATGACCTTAATCCCTTGGAGGCTAAAACATAGTCTTTAGCAATAAGAAAATTTATTTCACAATTGACAGAATTAAAATACAAAAACTTAAAGCTTGAAGACTTAATCATGACAGCACAGAACACCAAACCTGACTCAGGATTCTTTTTTTTTTTTTTTTCTTCCCTAGCCACGGCAAGGCCGTGCAAGATGACAGAACAAGATAAAAGGGAATCTGGATCCTGAATCACTGCTTAGAAAATAAGTGACTGACCTGAATTGCTGTGGTGGGCTATTATTTGAGTGAAGGAAAAAACAAAAAACAAAAAACAAAAACCTCCGTTGTTTTTGAACCATAATATATATAGTCTACTCTAACACATACTTAAAACCAAGTTAAGTATTTGTGGCTAAATATTCTTGTGTTCAAAAAGAAGGAAAGAAAGAAAGAAAGAAAGAAAGAAAGAAAGAAAGAAAGAAAGAA
>NW_022589710.1:53163143-53219021 GCF_004348235.1 Phoca vitulina
GAAAGAAAGAAAGAAAGAAAGAAAGAAAGAAAGAAAGAAAGAAAGAAAGAAAGAATCATCTCATACATCTCATACTCCTCCACAATTAATTGCATTTTCTGTTGCACTCACTTTGTATTTTCTCTATACCCATGTTGCTTGTAACTGATGAACAGATAATTACTATATAGTTTCATAAATACTGACTAGACCCTGAACGCCTCAAGTGGGAAGGTTTTTCCTTATTCAACTGCATATCCTTTTGCATCTCATTGCTGCTCAGCAAATGCTTTTTAAAAGAATGGGTGGTTGTGTGGTTCATCGAATATGATTCACTGCACAAAGTTTAGGTAGCTGGTTTTCTTACTTAGTACACTTTCTCTTCAATAGTTGTTATTAAATTCCAAAGCTTTGATCCCATTTTTTTCATGTAATTCCATGAATTGATTGAAACCCAGGCTGACACAAATGGAAGATCTAAGTACTTTTAATTTTTTTATTTTTCCTTAAGAATATTTTGGTTTTTGGAGTCACATGGTATGTAAGAGTTTTTTTGTTTGGGAGGTGAGTGTGGAGAGGGGCTAACTGGGTGATGGGCATTAAGGAGGGCACTTGATGGAATGAGCACTGGGTGTTATATGCAACTGATGAATCACTAAATTCTGCCTCTGAAACTAATAAAAAAAGACTTTTGTTTGTTTATGTCTTTTCTATAGTTGAGGATTAGAAGGAGGCAAATAATTCCCAAAAAAATATTCAAGATACTGATTGATATATTTAGATGATTATATATCTTCTAGTCATGTACATATCCTTCTATGGGGAAGGGGAAAGGGAGCAGAATCTGTTTGTTTCTGCTTATTACATTAGCATCATAAAACCACATTCTATATAGCTCTATATTCAAATTAAGACCATGACTCAGAATTAAGCTCAGAACTCTAAGAATCCCGGAGAAGATTATTCTTCAGAGTATATGAGAATAGTACACATTTGAAATTACAGTAATTAGAAAGGATTGAATAGATACGAGCTTCCTTGCCTATAGATGAAGTTCTTACAGAGACATTCCAATATATAGGACCATTCACAGGTAGTCACTGAAATTGGTACCAGATTTATTGGTAAAGATTTTATTGGTAAAAACCAATAAAATTGCTCCTTCTGCTTATTCAACTTTGGGGGGATTATTATGACCATTGCTGGTGGGGAAGAAAGTAGTTAATTTCAAGATACCAGATTTCTTTAACAATGTTTCATTGTTCATTAGAATCCTTTGTTCCAGAATGAGTTCTTCTGCCCCACCTCCATCATTAGTAAGTGGGATCTTTTATAAATCATGACCAAAAAAAAAAAAAAAGTTATAGCATCAAACTATAGTTTGCAATAATGTCCAAGGTGACCCTCATAAATGTAGTATGTTCTATTTCCCCTGAAATGTCTTCAGTTGCAGGTGACTAGAGAACTAGTGTCACGTGGAGAATCAGCTAGCTTAGCATTGTGATGGATTGTCTTCCTTTGTTGAGACCCTAGGCTTTCAAATTTCAGTGTGAGGTATTGTTTAGAAATTGTTCCAGCTCAGTTGTAGTGAACTAGTCTGCATGTGATTTACAATTCTATCTCATGTCTTATTCTCTTCATGGAAAATTTCACTCCTTACTTCCCATATTATTTCCAGAGCATGTGTTCCACAAGCTAGGCTTTACATGGTCATCTGTAGGAATCAGTTTTATTTGCTTTATTTTGTTTTAGGTTTTTGTGTACATGTGGGTATGTGTGTGTATGTGTGTGTGCCCTTCCTCCTAACATGTAACTTTATTCTTCCTTCAATTTGAGAGCATTTGTTCTATCTGACCACTGGATGGTGATTAAGTTTCTTCTCCCTGAGCAGGTAGATTAGACGAGATCGGGCGCATTCAGGGTGGTATGGCCGTAAAAGAGCAGGTAGATCATTAAGGAGCTGGTAGCTAGTACAGATTGCTTTTGATTCATGGACAAGATTCCAAGGGACCTTATTAACAAGAAAACAGTGAAGCATTTCACCTTGTCTTCATCAATTAAATGATTTATTAACAAAGCTTGTAACTTTGCTTATTACCAAATGCACGAAAACAATAATTTACACAATATTTTTAATTCAAGTACCTGGTTGCACCTATGAAATAAACTTGCAGCTTTTTCTTCTGACAATCCCTACCTTCAATGCCCTCTGCCAAACCTCAGCCTAAATTTGGGAAATACATTGAGAAGTCCATAATATCTCATGATACTGCGTTATAATTGTTTATTTATGTGTAAGATCTCTCAGTTTTGTTCCTCACTGAATCTGGAAACTATGGAACCTGGTAGTTGGTAAACACTAGTCGAGTAAATGGAAAAACCAAATGTTTTTTTTTCTTGCATCCTGGTTATCCTTACCTATCTGGGAGATAAGATGAAGCCCAATTCCATGAAATGAAAGTGTTTTGCATGTGAAGATCTCCAGGCATTGGAAAAAGGGACAGGTGTATCCCAGCGATTTAACTGTTCTATCTACTCTTTCTACTTGAAGAACGCCCCCTCTATGAAGTGAAGAGTTGGACTGTCTTCCCTTCTGCTGAGTTTACAGAAAAACTTGCTTTTCCCCTGTTCTAGCCATTCTCAGTCGTCCTAGTCTTTAGCTCATAAGACCAATACTCTCAAAAATTCAAACTTGCTTACAAAGAAATGTATATGGGCTTAAAAGTCATATTGTCTACAAATCAAAAGTTGTCCACATTGGACTGAGATGATGTTTTCCATTTTTTAACAGTTTTGGACATTTATTTGAGAACATTTCAATTCACTTACCAATTGAAAAAATATTAATACAAGTTTTTCAGAGTCTGTGTGCTCATTGTTTTCTCTATAGCCACGCTATAAATTGTACTTACACTACTGGCCTTAACAAAAGAGAGAAAAGCATTGGCAGTAGGTGAAGGTGTTAGGATCTCAAAGTGGAACATGAGGCAGAAGGGAGTGAGAGAGGAAGGAGACACACAGTTCCCAGGAGGAATCTTGCAGTATGCAATGGAAATTAGAGACGTTCAAGGTCTGTTTGCCCAACAACATACCAGCGCATCCATGGAATGCACTCAGTGAAAGATATTTTTACTAAGAGAAAGTACTTTTTTGTCTTGTACTTAACATCAGGTTCCTGTGCTATTACTTGATTTCAAAGCCAATGCTGGGCTCCCTTGATGTGGAACATTTCATTTCATTCTTAATTGAATGATTTATTTTTTTCTTTTTTTTTCCCCCCCTCTTGGCTGGTAGAACGAAAATCGTATGTTAGTCTGGTTGTCTGTATTTGTTTGCTAAGGCTGTCTTATACACTGGGTGGTTTAAACAACGGGAATAGATTTTCTTAGTGTTCTGGCGGCTAGAAGTCTAAGATCATGGCGTTCACTCTGCTGATTCCTTCTGGGGGCCGTGAGGGAGAGGAGGGTCTGTTCCAGGCTCTCTCACTGGCATGAAGATGACCATCTCTTCTCTGGGTCTGCACATCATCTTTTCTCTATATGTGTCTCTTTCCTTTCACATGGCATTCTTTTTATAAGTTCATGAGTGATATTGGATTAGGGCCCACCCTAATGACCTCATCTTAATTTAACTAATTTCATCTGGAATGACCCTATTTCCAAATCTGGTCATATTCTGAGGTACTGCAGGTTATGACTTTCAACATATGAATTTAGCAAGGGGACATACCATGATCCATTTTCTATCATGCTGCCTTTCCTCCCCTGTTTTTCCATTTCTAGAAGGTGCACTAGTTAAGCTCCACCCAGTGGAGCAGGACTGCTGAGGCACATAACTTAGTGACTATATTCATTGGTTCTGGAAGTATACAACGTGGATTTGCATCCAGGTGTTGTCACTTCTAGTCTTGTGACCTGTATTTCCTCATCTATAAAATGGAGAAAATGACATCTATCATGTTATGTGCTCAGCCACTTTGCAAATGTTACACTTACAAATATTTATTATAAATATTATTGAAGAAATAAACTGCCGTCTAAGTACAGGAAGTAGTTCATATGTTTTGACTATGAATGCTTGCAATCCCAACAAAGAACACAGAGCAAATTTGGAAGATACTGAGACACAGGTTCACCTTTAGAATGTGAGGATAATGCTGTCAAAGTGGGCAATGGTTCAAGTCATGTAGATGCCACAAGTAATCATAAAAGACGTTTCAATTTCAGCTGTTTTTTATCCCCGAAATTAGGTGCCAGACTCATTAGGGAGTCATTTGGACACTTCACTTGCATGTCTCAAAGATGGTATCACAGAACAATCCCAGATACAAAGTAAGGGAACCAGTCCCCAGGAAGGGAATAGCACTGGGACACAGCACTGTGTGTGCCCACCAGGTCCTTGCTCTGTTACCTAAGGACTTCAAAACATTGAGTCGATGTCAATTCAACCTAATATTTTCTTTCCACATTTTCACATTAGGAACATGCTCATTTCTGCCTGCTTCCGATATTTGGACACTTCATTTACAGTCAACCACTACTGATTGTCTGTTCCTGACTGAAAGCTGGGTGAACCTGGGTCTGGGCTCCTCTTTGTCAGGGTAATAACACCGTGGATGTGATCTAAGTATTTCATATGTACTATCGGATTTAATATTCAGAACAAATCTTTTAGGGAAGTATTAACGTTATCATTAAAACTTAAGGGACAAAAGGGTTTGGAGAAGCTTCATATTGCCCAATGTCACAAAGTAAACAGCTGGGATAAAATCTGAATCCAGTTGAGTCTGACTCTAGTGCTTGAGCTCAATGACAAATCCATTCTCCTACACAGATGAAGGAGGTCAGATCCCTAACAGTGCCTTTTATGACAATGTGGTGAGGCTCAGCTCAACAATTGGACAACTCTGATAATGAGATCATCTCAGCTTAATTTCCAATCCGAGATTCTCATAATCTGAAACAGTCTCAAACTATGGCTATGAAACCAGTGGGTCAACACATGGTCATTTTCATACATTTGAAACACAGCCTAAGTTTAATTATAAAGACATCTTCTGTAGACAATTCTTAAATGTATATTCACATATATTCCAAAGATATCAATGACTAACTACACAAAACAAATTCACATCCTAAGGTTCTAGCATCATTAGCTTTGAATTAAAATCTGAGATGACACTGAGCTTTTTGTAAGTTCTCAGATGTACTTTCTTTAAATTGGCTTTTTAAAAATCTATTCACATATTACATTTACAGAAAAGCTTACCAATTCTGAATCTTTATACTCTTTGAGTAGTGTACCCTAACTTAATTTTTATAATTTCATGTATTTGATTTCAAGTTTTCTTAAAGTGGGACTTATGTTTAAAATGCTTTCAGAAAGATGAGATTGAATTGAAATAAACACATACACATTGAGGAACTACCATGTGCCAGGTTTTAAAGATAGAGATGGACGGGTAGATATCTGTATAGGTACAGCTGTACATATGATTCGCAAATGATGCAGGTAGATCCATCTGTCTGTCCATCCATCTATATCCATCCATTTGACATTGAACATTGGGCAAATGTGATGATCTTCCCATTGTAGCAGGAGGCTAGCATTATGTGAAGGATGGTCTTTAAACATTGTCTTTATTCTTGTGAAAATATACAGCACAGAACTAAGAAATCTTGGGCAAGCTGAAAGCAAAGTGAGAAGATTTTAATGGAAACCTGAGGGTTTTTTTTGTTTTGTTTTGTTTTGTTTTGCTTCTCCTCATTTTCCTTTGAAAAACAAAGTGGATTCATAAGATAAAATCATTATGTTACTAAGAATATAATGAAAGCTTATTATGAACCAGAATTCTGTTTTGTGAGGAAATGAGAAATGATAAAGGTGAACAGAAAATATTAGGTAATCCTGGCACCACTTTCCCCAAAACTTTATATTATGTTCCCATTTATTTATTTTTCAGTAAGAGTGTACTCAATCTAAAATTATAACTATCAATCTTAAATAATAACAAACTGTAGATATAAAACACACCTAGAATGTGATTTCTCCATCATTTTGCCTTTTGTCTTATTTACAGTTTTCACTTCCTAAGCTGCGAAGACATATTTATAATTAAAAGCCTCAATCTTCAGAGTTTAATCAACACATTTGACGTATTTTATGTCTGAATTGTTTTCTCTGTCTGACTTAGATTCTATGCCTTAAGGGTAGGGACTGTGTCTATGATGATTTATATAGTGCTGCATACTTGGTGTTCAATAAATAATAAACAATAAAGAAAGATTGCGTAGCAAAGCTACAACTTTCATGCTAAGGACAAATTGGTTAAATGACTTAGAATTATTTTCCTTTTATAATGGAAAGCAATGACAACATATCCTCTTTGAATGGAGTAACACTTTCCATTTTCATATCTCAAATTAATCTACTTGTGTGTGCTCTCTTGCTCTCATTTGAAGCTTTAAATCTAGCTTTATATACATTTTTAAATGCTATCATTTTATTGAATATGCACTTTTGAGTAAGATTTAATAAGAACATCAGTGAATTAGCAAATGATATACTCTAATTCATCTGCTGAGCACAGTATATGCAACAACGTTTGGAGCCATTCCAAATTAAACTTATGTAATGAAGGTGAAAATATTTCATTTGCACTTACTTGTATTTCTGGCTTTCATGCACCATTGCCTTTCAGATCATGAACTGTTCAGTCTTTTGCATTGTTCTCAGTGTGTAATTCTTTGGCATGCCATACAATCTTTGGGATGTCAACTTGAGAAGAACTCCTTATGTTTCTTGCTTCATTGTGAAATCCATCTATGCTCAAGTCTGGTGGAAGAAGAACCTCATGAAGCTGCAGATTGTCTTGGTCAGTCCCACCTCAGGGCCTCTGACAAGTGTTTTCTGCATGGAGCACCCTTTCTACTTCTTCTTTTATTATTCTCTCATCTTCTCTTTAACAACTTATTAATCATCCTTCAAGAAGTTTCAGAATAAATGACTGCCCTTTAGGAAAGCCTTTTCTTCTACCTCAACGTTCTTATTGACTAGGTTGGTACCCTGGTATCAATACCTACAGTTCCTATACTACCCTTAACACTTCATTCATTAGACTAGTCATTACTTATTTCACATGCATCTTCTTGACCAGACCAAACAAACAAACAAAAAACCCATGAAAGAATAAACTTCCTGAGTCAATCACTGTTGTACCCAGAACACCAATCTCAGTGTCTGGCACATAGCAATCATTCAATAAAAAATTTGCTGAACAATTAAAAGACCATTGTTTAACCTTTCAAGACCATTGCACAAGAAGATCACATACTCTCAAAGCAAAGTAAAGTTTACTTTGGAATTTGGCTGGTAGATCATGCAAAGTATTCTACTCTCACAAACAGCTTTGAGACTCAATCAGCATTTGGTACAAATCATGTGCTTTCCTTGAGCAAAGGTAATATAACAATACAAAATATTCTATAAATCTTTATACAAGCTGCACATTTCTAGGTTTACAACCTGTTCTTAGCTGATCTTGTGAAGTTAACTTTGATTTTTTTTCTTAAAAACGATATGAGGTATAATGTATTGGCAACCTATGTAGGAAAAAAAAAAAATCATCAACTATCTCCAATTAAACTTAGCACACATTGAGAACAATCCAAGATGAAGTTTTATTTTTATTCTTTTGGGAGACCCCTAGAACAGCTCTGTGTAGGTTAAGGGGAAGGGTTCAACAGATAAGAAGAAATGGCGGCAGATGTTTGGGAGGGAGTGCTGAATGTAAAGTCAGGAGCTGCTGAACCCAAGGAGAAAGAGCTGTTCGATGTGAGTTAAAAATGTGAGCTGAAGTATTGAAGCACACAAATTTATCTTTAATAATCCATCACAAGACAGATTACCAAGAGGCACCTGGAATGCCTGGGGCACAATAAAAATGTGTGTAATTGGCAGAGTCACATGTAAATTGTGTTATGCATTTGTTTGTTTGTTTGCTTGCTTGTTTGTTTTGGTGAATTAACAAATTTCCAGGACCCAGGAAGTTCCTGAATTCTTCTAAACCTGTAAATATTTTATCAGGAGAAAAACAAAGTGGCAATATGAATTGATATTTCAGGATGATACAGATCAGGATTCTCTCACTCTTCACCCACGCCTTCAAGTTTTCAGAAATTTAATCTTATTTGTTTATTTTTAAATCTTTTTTTCTTGTACCCAAAATTTAATATGAAAAATCAAGTAAGCACACTGTCCTAGGAGACATGGAAAATTGTCTCTACATTTTTAAAAATCCTATGTCTACCTATAAGAAATCTAATTTAATTTATTTACTTTAAGGGAAGATTAAATTATTGCAGGGCTTTCTGTAATTCAAACCACCTGCTTAAAAAAAAATGTTAAGAACAGCTTTAACAAGAAAAAGCTTTCACTAATGTGAAAGTATGAATAATCCATAGATTTAAGCTATCTGAGAATAATGCACACCTTGCACTTAGCCCCATTTTAGCCCACCAAACAGATATTTTAGAAGCAGAATTCATGTTTGATTCATGGGCCATCATGACTTAGTAATAAAATCAAATATTAAAGTTTCAATTAAAACAAAAACAACAACTGGAAAACAACTGGCTGGCCCAAGCATTAGAACCATTTGCTCTTTTTCCCCCCATCCTAAAAAGTTAGTCTTGATTGAAATCAGTGGAAAAGTTCTCCCACCCTTTTCATTTTATTCCCCCATCACAAATTTCATCTGACAATATTTCCACTACAATGGTGTGGGTTTCACCCTTTTAGTGATGTATTTGAGTGGAAACATTAATTTAGGCGTTCACCTTGTTTTCATGACCATTAGTTATTCTGAGAAAAACTCAAAGGGTAGTATCTTTAATTATCTTTAAGCAGTCACTAGTCTCTGTTGATTTCATCTCATTAAATGTTAAACATTTATGCGAACTGTCCCAGTGCATTTTGAAGATATTATAAATACACAGTATTTAAGGGCCTGACATTGAAAACACATTTTAAAAATATGAAATACAGCCTTGAATTTCATTTTATCGTGCAAGCTCTGTCTTTGTACGATTTCATATCATTTCACAGTATTCAATATTGTGTGTTTGCAAAACAAAGACTACTTTTGAATAATCCTATAATTCTAGTTTCAGAATGAGATGCAGTTGGAAGAAAAGCTAAACCTTATACTAATTACTTTGAGGTATAGCAGTAGTTTAGATTGTTCCAGAAAAATAGTTATTCTCCTGAGGAGTAACAGCTTCCAGAATGCTGAATGCAAGGCTAACCAAGCATAGAGTCTTTTATTTTTGGTCTTCTGAGCACTTGGGAAATGGAACCAGTTGCTTTAGCAGTAAAACCCTTTTTAAACAAATCAAATCTGAAGGAAATTGAAACCCAAATGCTATAGAGGGAATCTATGAAGAATGTTTGAGCTCAGGAGTACTGGAATTCTTAGTGTGAAATCCATTATTCTACCATGATTAAGGCAGTTCATCACCAATTACAGGAGGTGTTCCTAGGTGATCAATGGAGATTAAATAGGTTCTTCTTTTCTTTTTTTCCTTTCTTGAATAAGCTTCTTAATTAATAAAAGTGAATTTTATAATGGCTTTCTGAAAAACAGCTGTGTTATCTATTGTTTATGGAACAGGCTTATAGTCATGCTTGTTTTTTGGCATTGAAATAGAAATGAGAGTGATTTGCATAAGTGGAATATTAGTAGCTCTGTTGATTATTTTTCTCCCTTTCCTGTATATTCTTCATTTCTATTATTTTAATGATAAGTGACTTTTAGGCAAAAAACAAACAAACAAACAAAAAAAACTGCTATTTTTTTGACCTCTCAAAACAGGCTAAAAATATATTCATATAAAATTAGTTAGATTAAACTTGATCTTAAATTAACCACAATATGTTCTTTGAACAAGAGTCAAAAATAATTTACCCTAAATAGGTTCAAGATATACAGGTAGTATATAATATTAATGTACAAAGAATTACATTTTCATTTGAAAATAGACTTTACATGGGACACCTGGGTGGCTCAATCATTAAGCATCTGCCTTCGGCTCAGGTCATGATCCCAGGACCCTGGGATCGAGCCCCGCATCGGGCTCCCTGCTCAGCAGGAAGCCTGCTTCTCCCTCTCCCGCTCCCCCTGCTTGTGTTCCCTCTCTCGCTGTGTCTCTGTCAAATAAATAAATAAAATCTTAAAAAAAAAAAAAGACTTAAAAGAAAATAGACTTTACAGAGTAGTTTTAATTGTAAAATATGATTTTTGAAGGATTTACTATCATAAACTCCCTTAAAATCTAGAAGTTTTAAATACTGTTTGTTTAAAATTTCAAATGGATATTTCATTCAGACTATACTTCTTAAATAATGAATATTCCCCTTAAAAGAAACATAAATTTCAGTTTAAACTTGACTAACATACTGTTTATTCTTTACTCATGGCAAGTGTTATGAATTAAATTGTTTCCCCCAAAATTCATATGTCGAGGTACCAACCCTCAGAATATGGCCTCATTTGGAGACAGGGTCTCTATAGAGGAAATCAATGTAACGTGAGGTCATTAGAATAGACCCTAATCCTATAGGACTGGGGTCATTATAAAAAGGTGAATTAAGATACAGAAAGAAACACGTAGCGCAAAGATCATGCAAAGACACAGGGAGAAGACAGCCATCTGAAAGCCATAGAGAAATGCCTGGAACAGACACTTCCCTCACAGCCCTCAGAAGGAACCAACCCCTGCCAACACCTTGATCTTGGACTTCTAGTCTCCAGAGCTGTGAGACAATAATTTTATGTTGTTTAAGTCCTCCAGTGGTAATACTTTGTTATGGAAGCTCTAGAAAACTAATTAGGAGATATACTTGCTGCCAAGTGATCTATTTTCAATCAAAATGTTTTAAAACTGTCCCTTAATTGCCAGTTAATGATGCTGTTCAAAACGTATGATGCATTTTAGAAGTAGAACCCAAGCAGTAAGAGTTTGGGCTTTAGTATCCAACACTTTTATTCTCTAGTTCTAACACACCAGACAATGTGTTCAACTTCCATGCACCTCAGTTTCATCATTAGTAATACAGAAATTATAGTGTTTCCAGCTCACCAGAGTGGGAAATATACAAACTGCTGATTACAAGTGCATGGCCTCTAGTTAGCACTCTATCAATTTTAGTGGCCATCAAGGTGAAAATTTATCAATATAGATTATTGTTGGAATTTTTGCCATTGTGCAACATAACTAGAGATCTGCTATATTTCCAAAGTTAAAACGTGCAGATATACCAATTTCCGTGGGATAGACTTTGCCAGTACTTTGTGCCATACTGTCAACTTTAACCAAAACTCCTGCAAAGCTTTCTTTATTGAACAATATATGTGAGCTACACATCATTCTGCATGGTTTCAAGGACAAAAGATGCATCAGTTAGCCATCCTGGTGATGAGATACTGTGGTCTAGTTAGAGAGATAACACATGGCTACACACAGTTTTAATGCAAAGAAATACTTCCTGCTACAAGACAACTGCAGTTGAGGATGAATCCCACATCAGGATTATAGTTGCCTCTTACCTGTGCCTGCATCGTGATCCTGACTTTCCCAATCTTGCCTGTGTTCCTAAGACAAAGCTTTTCTAAATTACATTTCCTCATGCTTAGAACCTTTAGCAAGTCATCCGTTTTGAATTAATATATTCATTCACCACAGCTTTATATACAGCTTTATATATGTCAGGTTTTGTGCAAGGCTCATACTTAGGCATGTAGGAGGAAAAGACAAGGCACAGGGCTGTGCTTAGTACTCTCTCTTTGAATTGGTTTTGTGTACTTCCCTTGTTTAATAACTATTGAAATATTGGGACAGAGAAAAATGTTCCTAGGTGCCCCCAAACAAAATTAGTTCCACTTGTTTACATTGCATAGAGCTATGCTTACTTTAGTCATTATATTTAATCATTCTATATTATGACTAATTCATAAAGGACCTGTCTCTCTGCCACATTCTCTAATATGTGAATTCTTACAAGAAACATGTGTTCTTCTACATATGCTCAGAACCTAGCATAGTGCCCAGCATGAATCAGGTGCGATAAAAATTAAAAGAGTGAATTAATTATTGTAAAAGAGGGAAGGTGATGAGTAGGCAAATAATCATGAAGAACTCAGTATTCATGCAGAGCTTTGCATAAGAGAGGGTATAGACAAGGAAAATATGGTGGGAGAACAAAATTCCAGGCAGATGGAAAATCAAGAGCTAAAGCACACATGTGGGGAAAGGAATATGTACTGAAATTGCAAACAAGTCAATTTGGCTAGGGTCTAGTGTACATGAACATGAATAAGGTAGAATTTAAAAAGGCAAATCCCATCTGCATCGTGGAGGCTCATAAATGCAAGGTTAGGGAATCTAGACCTTAATCGTTACAGCTCTGAAAACAACACTCCATGATTCTCCATTGCTTCTGGCATAATCTGTTAACAGTGTGTAATTTGAAAAAGGCATGGGAGAAAATTTTGTTGATGTCTTCATATATTAACTGAAATTACTCCATGTTTAATTCAACCTGAATATGCTTTAATCCACTAATAATTTTTTTTCTTAGTTTCTTTGTGATATTTTGAATGTATCACTTAGATGAACATATTAACTACCGTATCTTAGGTTCTTTTTTCTTAAGTGGATAGTAAAATTTACCTGCTAAATGTCCTAGAGATGCTGATAACTTTAATCCATTTATGCACATTGAAATATCCTGGGAAATGTGAGACTTATGAGACATAAATACATAACCAGTAAGAAAGTAGGATCAAATGCGTTATCTGTGAGGGCAAAAATATTTCTTTACTTAAATATTCATATAGTTCTCTACAAGGCTTTAAGTAAAGTGGAAGCAGAAAACAAGGCTTCAGCTAAAGCTACCTAGTGTGAAGATCATTTCAAGAAGGTACTACAGAAACCTAGTCTACAGTTGAATATAAATGCAGATACCTCATTGAAAGATATTCTACACCCAGTGTGTTTGTAAAAAAAATTCTCTGAAACAACAAAATGCTGCATGATTCAGACATTTCAAAATACATATATGTGCTTATATGGAATGAAATTTTGAGGGTTGTAAAGGAAAATACTCATAATACCTTATCTACTTATGTCAACATGGATAAATTTCAAAAATATAATGTTGCATTATGAAAAAATTGAAAACTATTCCTAAACTTGGGTGCCATCTAAAGTGTCATCTAAATTTTAATATGCCCAAAGAAAAATGTATTTTCTTTATTGATAAGGACATATGTAGTAAAATTATACAATTATCCTTGGGGATGTTCTCTACCAACCTCAGATCATAAATTTCTATGAGCAAGGTGGAAGAAATACTACAGAAGGTACTGGGCTTTTAGGGGTATTGATATGTACTGTTTTTAAAGCAAATATCTGTATTTTTAAAAATAAAAATAATAAAAATAATATTTGAAGCAAATATGAGTCACTGGGAGGAACATCTTTGTCAAGACAAAACACTAACCCTTAAGGTTTTTTGCTCACTTAAAATAGTTATGTGCCTAGTTGCTTTAAATGAAGTGGCATCCCAAGAGGCTTTACCCTGACCACTGCAATAAAGTGAATATCTCAATAAAGCAAGTCAAATTAATTTCTTGGCTTCCCAGTACATATAATAGTTATGTTTACACTATACTATAATCTATTAAGTGTGCAATAACATTTTGTCTAGAAAAACAATGTACATACCTTAATTTAAAAATACTTTGTTGCTAAACATTGCTAACTATTATCTGGGCTTTCAGCAAATTGTAATCACTGATCACAAGTCACCATAACAAATGTAATAATAAAAGGGTTGAAATATTGTGAGAATTACTAAACGTGACATACAGACACTAAGTGAGCAAATATTGGAAAAATGGCTCCCATAGACGTAGTTGATATAGGTGGCCACAAATCTGTAATTTTAAGAAACACATTATCTGTGAAGAACGGTAAAATGAAGCACAGTGAAACTGGGTATGCTTGCAATGGTAAATATGAGAGAGTCCTTTCCCTGCACAAGCTCAGGATGCAAATAAATTACAATGTGATAGAGCTTAATCTTTACCCTGAATGCAGCTCTCCTAAATGGGTCAATGGGGATGAAGAAAGGCTTCAGATCAATTTAAAGTATGAATGTGGCAATGCTAAAGAATACCCTACTAACGTAATTCTTGTTTCGGTATAAACTGGCAGAATCACTCTCTACATGTCTAACACCTTGCCCTTTCCACAAGGTAGGTAATCTGGGGAGTACTGAATACTTATACTTCTTTCTATTTATTTTAATTTCAATTTATTTTTATCCCTTATTTATTTGGTGAGAGATCAGCCAAAGCATTAAAAAAAAGGAATTTTTTTTTTTCATGCAAAATTTTGGGCTATCCTAGCCTGGATCGGAGAATCTACAATGTCTTCAGGGCCACTGGTTCCCTCTGTCTTTTCATTTCATCACCCTTCATGTGTGGCTCCCGTGTTCAAGATCAGCTCATGGTTATCAGATGGTCCCTACAACTTCAGCCATCATAACTTCTTTCTGGACAAAAGAAAGAGAACATAGAGCCACCAAGGAGCTTTCTTTTTAAATAAATTATTTATTAAGTATATCATACACATATAAAAAGTACACAAATCAAAGTATGCCACTTCAACTAATTTTCCAAGGTTACATTCTCCGTGTAATCAGCTCTCAAATCAAGAAATAGGACATTATCAGCTTCCAGAAGACCCTCACTCCTGTTGTAAGTAACTATCTCTAAAGGAAACTACTATACTGACTTCTAAACCACTATTCTGATTTCTAAAAGCACAAATTAATTTTACCTGTTTTTAAAATAAAATAAATAAAATCTTACAATATAAGCTCATTTGTGTTTTCTTTTTTTTTAAGAGCACAGTTGTGTTTTATGAGTTTTTTTTTACTTTATTATGTTATGTTAATCACCATACGTTACATCATTAGTTTTTGATGTAGTGTTCCATGATTTGTGTCTTTTAAGCAATGATAGTGATGATGATAGTGTGATTTAGTCATGCTATTGAGTAGGTATTTACTATTTTTTTGCCATCGTTATGTAATATTCCATTTTGTACTGCAAAATTTAGTTATTTTAGGCATTTAGATAATTTCCACTTGTAGTATATAAACATTTTTGTCCATGTCTTGTAGTGAACCTATATACTTATTCCTATTTGACATACGCCCACAAGTAAAATTCCTGAGCCATGGGCATATGCCAATTTTCTCAACAGATTGTACCAATTCATATCACCACCTACAGTAGAGAATTCCAGTTGCTTCTCATTCTAATGAAAACTTTCTATTACATTTTTTCTTTTCTTTTCTTTTTTAATTTTAGCCTTTTTTTAATTTTTAATTTTATTTTAGTTATCACCTATTTTATTAATTAATTAATATATATATTTTTATTATGTTATGTTAATCACCATACATTACACCATTAGTTTTTGCTGAAGTGTTCCATGATTCATTGTTTGCGTATAATACCCAGTGCTCCATGCAGAACGTGCCCTCTTTAATACCCATCACCAGGCTAACCCATCCTCCCATCCCCCTCCCCTCTAGAACCCTCAGTTTCTTTTTCAGAGTCCATCGTCTCTCATGGTTTGTCTCCCCCTCCAATTTCCCCCCCTTCATTCTTCCCCTCCTGCTATCTTCTTCTTCTTCTTCTTCTTTTTTTTTTTTGACATATAATGTATTATTTGTTTCAGAGGTACCTTCTGGTGGAAGTGTGATAGTACCCCAAATTCTCATTTCCAATAAAATTTAGCATTTATTTTATGTTTAATGTCCATTCCTACACTCTCTTTTGTAAAGTGACACAGTATTTTGCCTATTTTCTGTTAGGCTTTAATTTTTCTTGTTGATCTGTAGGGGTTTCTTTAATATTCTGCATACCAATCTTTCATCACATATATGTGTTATAAATGTTTGTCTCACATTTTAGTTTCCTTTTTCACCCTCTTTATTGTATTAGGCCTTCAGAAACATTTGCATTTTTCTAAAATAAGGCAATACATATAAAATTAAAATAAATATAGTAAAAACCGGGTAATCAACATTGGAAAACCCAGTACTCATAATAAACAATTATATATTTTCTATAATTTGAAACAGAACAATCATTTAAAACATTTAAACGGAGAGGCATCTGGGTGGCTCAATGTGTTGGGTGAACGACTCTTGATCTCAGCTCAAGTCTTGATCTCAGGGTCCTGAGTTCAAGCCCTGCACTGGGATCCACACTGGGCATGGAGCCTACTTAAAATCAATCAATCCACCAACAAATCAATCAGTCGATCAACCATTTAAATGGAATAGCTAGAGAGTCATAGGCTGGCTGAAAGTGGAAACAAAACAACAGCTATATAGACATGTGAGTTTTCATTCATTTGACTAGGTCCATCTCTCTATGTAATTGTAAAAATTTGGCGACGGTGGCAATAAGGAGACGTGAGAATCTGATTACAGTTATGCACTTTCTTTCTATAAAAATTATATCTACATGTACACACATAATTTGATGTGTAATTTTAGAGATTTTTTTTTAAACCTGGAGACACATTGGACACCAGAGTAAAACCTGTGAATCTAGTATATCTACGTTCAAGCCATCTTCCTACCTCTTGAAAATGAAAAATGTACCTTGCAATCCTACACAGATGGTTCCTTCTTAATTATGATTTCTGTCCATCTGTGTTGTTTACTAGATAACCTGAAACAAATTATCTCAAGCCTATGGCAAAGCACATACTTATAAAACCATTTCATGGGTAATCAATGAAGAGAAAAAAATTTTTTGGAAACATTTTACCCGTTTTACTCATGTCGTGTGCTTTCTCTCTGCTGCTCATTCACATTCTAACTTCCCCTACAAAATCATTGGAAAACAGGAGAAAATGTCTTTCTCAGAAATAGTGTTTTGAGTGACTATCTTTTACAATTCCCTCTCTGTCTGTAAATTGTACGTTTTAGGCTATGAAATATTCAACAAACACAATTTTGATGCCCTCTCTTCTAGAGGCCTCTATTTTACAAAACAGATTGTTTACAACCGTGCTCCCCTTCTGCCTAATGGGTACCCTGGGGAATTTTGTTGGCTTTGAGATTCAACCACATATTTTCCACAAATAATAGTGTTGAAGCCAATGAAATCTGAGACTAGCAAACATTATTCAGTGATCTCTGAATAGAAGAGGCTCATATTTCTCTTCCTTTGGGGTATGAAAGAAAAGGACACAGTGGGATGTGTGAATTGCAGCCACATATAAGCAAATGATTTCAAAAAGTAGTGGAGCATTTCATGTCCTTTGGAGTCAAATGGGAGTCCTAAACTGTCAAGCTTAGCTACAGTGGAAATGGGTTTCTCTGTGGGGACCAAGATACACATTCACTTGCTTCCCATTTGGTTTGCTGATACAGCAGCCATACCCTGGCAGGTGCTGCCTGGGACTGCCAGAGGGATGAAAGCACAAATAGATCACCTTGCTCTATCGGGTTCTCAGACCAATAGCAAGAATTAACGTTGTTCCATGAAGACCAAAGTGCTTCCTAGGAACCTAGGAAAAGCCAATACATCACTGATGGTACAATCCAGTGTTTGGTATGAAAACAAAACTTAGCCCAGAGCAAGATGAGAAGGGATGAGGAAAAAAATGGTTAGTAAAGAACCAGAAATATCATGAATACTGAGACTAACAATTTTAGCCATGTTGATTTAACTAGATTAAGATAGATGTGCATTCAGTTCAATGTCATTTTTTAAACTTAACATCTACTCCCTGTGTACTTATTATGTACCATACATTAGGAGTATAGTGCACAAAACACAGTTTCTGATATCTAAAGCTTAAAGTTTATTTTGGAGGAAAAAAAAGGTAAAAAATCGTTGCCAGATGGTATATTTGATGAAAGGTCAAGCAAAGAATGTTGTGAGAGTGACAGGAGGGGCACTTCTCAGAATCTCAAGAAAGCTCAAAGAACAGACTCAGCAGAGGTAACTGCTAAGTCAAGTTCTAATGGATGATCAGGGATAAACCAGATAAAGAGGTGGGAAGAAGTGAGGTGATCATGGTAATGATTTAAGAGTTATTATGATGGTGGAGTTAACAGAGTATATGAAATGATTGGATGTTAAAAGGAAAAAAGAAAAGAAAAGGAGAATCCAGGAATGACCTGGCTATAAAGGAGGTCTAAAATTAAATCTTCTGTTATATATGCTTGACATCTGGAGATAACCAAGGGCCTTGAATGTCCTAACCACAATTTCATCTCATGAAAATTGTGGTTAGGACATTGAAACAAACAGACTTCCTTATCATGGAGCTTAAGGACACTGCCTGCTTGTCTCTGAGTAGAAGACTTTTGTTTCCTACTAGCCCACAGAATTATTCAAATAAGCCAATCACACTTCCTCACAACAATTAGGGGTCACTCCAACATCTTTTTACTGCATGCTTACCTCTCATAGCCTCTGCTGATTCACTCATATCCCAAGATCAAGCACAGGGAGGCCCTACTTGGCATGGTGTCCTCATCCCCCAGATGGGAATATATGTGACTAACAAACTGCTGGCCATCTCCTCTGCCAATGTTGGATATTATATTTTCAGCTATTTCCATAATCCCAAGGCAGAGATTTCTCCTTCACCAATGGGATGAAGAGGAGATATATAACATACTAGCCTGAACAGTGTTTTTGTCTGTTTGAACTGCTATAACAGAATATCATAAACTAGGTGGCTTAACCAATAAACATTTATTTCTTACAATTCTGGAGGCTGAGAAGTCCAAGATCAAGGTGTCAGTAAATTGAGTGTCTGGTGAGACCTGCTTCTTGTTTCATAAACTGCCATTTTCTTGTTGTGTCCTCACATGGTGGAAGGGAAAGAACTGGAGAACTTTCTGAAGTCTCTATTCTAAGGGCACTAATCTAACTCATGAGGGCTCCATTCTCATGACCTAATCACTTCCTAAAGGCCCCACCTCCAAATTACATCACTTTGGAGCTTAAGATTCCAACATACGAATTTTGGGGAAACACAATTACTCCATAAAATTCTGCCCCTGCCCCCTCCTAAACTCATGTTCTTCTCACAAGCAAAATACATTCATTACATCTCAACAGTCCCCAAAGTCTTAATTCATTTTAGCATTGACTCTAAAGTTTATCTCTAAAATCTCATCTAAAGATCATTTAAATTGGGGCACCTGAGTGGCACAGTTGGTTAAGGGTTCAACTCTTGGTTTCAGCTCAGGTCATGATCTAAAGGTCATGAGATTGAGTCCTGTGCCTGGCTCTGCACCCCATACTTAGCTTTGTGCTCAGTGAGGAATCTGTTCAAGTTTCTCTCTCCCTCTTCCCCTCACCCCCTTTTCTCGCTCTCCAATAAATAAATAAATCTTTAAAAAAATAAAGATCATCTAAATCAGATATAGGTGAGATTCAAGTACTAGGCAATTATTTTTCCCATTATTGATCAAAGGTATACTCAAGGAAGAGTAAGCTTGTTTTTGTTTGTTCATTTGGCGAAGGGAAGGGCAAGGGTAAATGGGGAATGTAGAAAATTCAGTCTTGAAGAAAATGAAAACAGGGAGCCAGCCAGTCTACTATATGTATGAGGAAGGAGGAAGGATAAAGGGAAGGGAGCATGTGCATGGAATCAAAACATTTGCAGGTTGTGTGGCATAAAATCAAGCAAGATCCCACCTAACAACTTCCATTTTCTACTTGAAGGAGGAAATAATGAAATCCTTGAGAGTGATTGAGGAGACGGTTAGGTAGGAGATTTGGGGAGAATGGATAAGTTTGGAAATAGGTGAATAACTATGGATATAAAAGTGATTTTGAAAAATTTCATTTGAAGATCTCCTCTTACTATATGCGTTCCTTTTCATGTTTCCACTCTCACTCTATCATGTGATCCTGCAAACAAACAGAAAAGTTTGTTAAAAAAACAAACTTTTTTTTTAATGACATGAGTATTTTCTTTTTCTTTTTTTTAAGATTTATTTATTTGTCAGAGAGAGAGAGAGCATGAACAGGGGGAGCGGCGGGCAGAGGGAGAAGCAGGCTCCAAGCTCAGCAAGGAGCCTGATGCAGGACTGATCCCAGGACTCTGGGATCCTGACCTGAGCTGAAGGCAAACACTTAACAGACTGAGCCAGCCAGGCATCCTGACAGGAGAATTTTCTAAATGATGTGTATTAAGTGGCTAAGGATGCAACATTTCCCTGAAAATGCAAGTGCATTATTCTGTTTTTACTTGGGTTTCAAGGTGTATCTAGAGGTATCATTGACCATAATTGTGGGCTAAATTGTTGATACTAAGCTAAAACTTCTTAGAAAGATTAGATGAATTTAATTTAGTTTTTCCAACTCAGCTCCTTGACCCCTACTGGGAGATCGTATTTGCCTTTTAAAATGAACATAAATTTGTGAATCATCCACTTGACACTTAATCATGTAAATTAATGACACTTGATAAATACCTCTTTTGCAATTGCAATGATGACTAAACTCTGTGTTTTGTTAATTGTGCCATTTATAGCTCAGTGAATCTGGAATGAGAAGAATACAAGTTCATTTGTTCTATAAGTGTTTACAATGCCATTGCTCTGTCTTTGAGTTGAAAATAACTTTGACTATCTATTCAAGGGATTTTTTATTGAACACTTTTTAAATTGCTGATCAAATATCATCTCTTCTCTACTTCTAATATAATTGACGTGCACTGCTCAGTACAGACACAGCCAGACAAAACTCAGAACAGCAAGTCCGTGAGCTACATCTAGCTTCTGACTGCTTGGACATTACTCTAATTTTCCTCCCTACAAAATAAACAATATGATAATAACTGAAACACCACTGTCTGGTGGACTCTGTCACCTTTCTTATAGAAAAAGTTCTTATTCCTTTGCATTCAACTTCAGCCAACCAACTTTTGGCATCTGCTCAGTGGTTGCCTTCTGAGAGGCAGGTTATTCCCCCTTAGTCATCGGCTGACTTTGTCTCTAGGATGACAGTGTTTCTTTCCAAGCCATCCCTGCCATTATTCTGACAGATGTCCCCATCCACGACGAGAGCACATACAGTTTTCTAGCCTCATCTGTTCCTTAGGAATCACACCTGCCCCCCCCCCCCACAAGACCTTCACCGCTAATCTTTTGCAACATCCTTCCCCATAGCAACTATTGGCTGCTCCATCTCATTCTTTGACTACTTTTTACTTATCATTCACTTGTTATTATCATAATCACTTATTATTCCACTCCATCACTCACATTATTATTTTTTAAAATTAATCTCTCTAGTATTTTTATCTTACAGTACTCTTATTTGTACCCATTCTTTTTCTCAGTGGGTTAGTATTATTCTGTCAATATTTTACCCTTAGATAGCCTGGTTCAATGGTTAATCATTTGAATGTCTTACTAACTCCACCAAATTTAGAGTTCCATCGATTCTTTGCCCTAAAATTTCTGATCTTCAGTCAATCTTAACATTTAATTCTCTCTCTCTCAGAAATAGTCAGAGAAAGTACAATTTTTGCATAGATTGGCATCACAGAAAATGTTTCTTTTCTAATCTTGGGTGGGTCATCATTGGCCATCTGGCGAGATTGTTGCATATCCCTCATCAATACTCCCATTCCTCTCAGAAGATAGATTTTTGTCACAATTTTCAAAACATAAATCCATGCTAACACTTGGTACATTAATATGTAATATGTAATGGATGTATCTGCAAAGGATGATTAAGACATCAGGATATTATACATTTATCTTGTCCTTACCTATATACTCATTTTCATCTGCACTTATCATAACATCTTCCTTCTTCAAGGTCTTGATAGAACCAGTATCTTCTCTCTTTTCTCTACTACTCTCTTCTGTCTGTTTACTGCTCCTTTCTGAATAAAAAGCAGGTTCATATCCCTTGAATAAAAGGATAAGCAGTCTCTTTTTAAACCCAGGTGTCCCTACCTGTACTGATACTTTAAAATCAAGGTTCTGAATAGTTTCAATCTTGGTTTCAGTATTTCTGTGATTTTATCCCCTCCCAAGGCTTGCTATGCTCTGATTTTTATTATTCCTATTGTTCCAAGAAAATACTGACATGCTACTAAATATTTTACAATTTCCTGAACTGACAGATACCCACATGTCACTTCCATAACCTTAGACGCAATTGACATTTCATTTTTTCCTCAAAATTCTTGTTGATCTTCAACAACAGGTTTTGTTTTGTTTTTGTTTTTTTGGTTTACTTCTATATTAATAACTATTACTTTTTAATATATTTGTGAGCTTTTCTGCTCTATTCACTGACTCAGTGAGATTGGTTTTGGGGTTCTCAACAAGGTTCTTTTGTTTATTCATTGGCACATGAATGTCCTTCCTCCCTTCAACTGCCTTTAGCCAAACACCTTATATTTACTCCAGATCCTTATATCCACCTACCTACTGCATGTCTTTACTTGAATATGTACATCTCCGTCAAAACTTCATCTTCTCCCTATACTTCCATCTTCTTCCCAAACCTACTGTGAGAAAAAAATAATTCCTCCACCCTCTTATTTCATATGAATGTGTTTGTCATAATCATATAACTACCATGTTAACCTCGGTGGTAATATGTTGACAAATATCTAACTCATGGTGGGAGAAAGATGACTGGAAGCAGTGGTTGGAAAGCAGCCACTTCCCAGCCACCTTTAATAGAAGATAGCAAGATTCAAATCTCTTCTAATATGGTTGTTCAATAATTTCTTGGCTAGGCCTTAGAAACTACATCTTGACATCTTTAGAGGGGAGCGTATAGTTAAGGGGCTTATATTGGTCAAGGCTCTCTAGTCAAGGAGTTAATGGTCTTGTATTTCAATGTCATCCATGGTGAGCATGGCCATGAGGGAGCATAGATCTGCAGTAATGTCAATACAAAGCCTTTATGCTAGAGATCAGAGCTTCCTGTGCAAGCAGGAAGCAAGTTTCTTCCAGTTTAGTCTTGATTGAAACCCATCAGATACCCCATAGAACCAGACTAAGATGGTGAGACCAAGAGTATCTGAAGTGTTACATTAGAGTTGTTTGTATCAGCTGTCCTTAACCAACAACTGTAGGCTCCTCCTGTGCTTGTAGCACATGAGGAACAAGAGGGAAGAAGAGCAAGAATTACCCTCCCTGACTGTAAGGTTGTAGTGACTTAGCCCTGGTGTGCTCTGGAGCTGACAGTAATTTGAGAAACTTATAGATACTACTATAAATTCTACAGACATTAAAAGATGAAAAAGAAATACTATCAATGATTGTATGCCAATAATTTTCACTCTAGAGATTTAAAAAAAATTTTCAAAAGAATTCATATTATCAGAAGAGTCACAAAAATAAATAAAAAATCTAAAAATCTCTTTATCTGTCAGAAATTCAATTCTATATTATATACCTTTCCACAACTTAAAGTTGCAGGCCTAGGTAGACTCAGTGCAGAATCCTACCAAATATCTTAAGAAAGAAATAACATTAATATCAAACTACTTTTATCCTAGTGTAAACAGGTAAATATCTAAATTTTCCTCTAATGATTGCTTTATAATTACTCTAAAATGTTTGATGTGTTTTAGTTAAAATTTAATTCAAAATGTTCTAAGTTTTCTTGTAATTTCTTCTTTGACTTGTAGATTGTTTTGAAGTGTATTTTTCAAATATTTTGGGAGATGTTCCAGACACTTGTTTTCTAATTTTATTTTCTGCATTTTATTCTGTAATAGTAAAAATAAATACTTTTTATTATTAAATTCTCTTGAAATTCACCAAGACATTTTATGACCCAGCATATGGTATACCTTGGTAGATATTCTATGTGCATTTGAAATAAATGTGTATTATAGCAATGGGATGTATTGCCCTGTAAGTGTCAGTAAGATTAAAGTGTAGGAGAATGGCGTTCATATTTTTAATAGTTTTACTGATATAATTTTTTCTATAAAATACTGAGAAAAGGGGATTAAGATTTCAAAAATAATTCTCAATATGTCTATTACTCCTTTTAATTCTCTTTTATTGCTTCTTATATTTTGAGGTCTGTTTTTGGTACATATACATTTAAAATTGTTATATATTCCTGAAGAATTGACCTTTTCTCACTTTAAAATGTTCTTCATCTTTGGCAGTATTCCTTATCTTGAAAGCTACTATGCCATTTATCAGTATAGCCCTCCATCTTTCTTAACCTGTTAGCATTACATATCTTTTTTTCTTTCTTTATACTTTCACTCAGTCACAATATTTACACTTAAAGTGTGCTTCGTAAAGACAGTATTTATCCGTGTCTTATATTTCATCCTATTAAACACGCGGGTGTAATTCCTTTGTCCCGCAAGCAAAATGTATACCTTCAAATCTTTTCAAAACGGACTTCTCCCTGCCTTGAGCTGAAAGTTAGGGTCTTTTGAAAAAATTCCTTAAAGAATCTTAGAATATTTATTAACTAGCCAAGAGACAGAAAAAATAAGATCTTAGGACTTCGGGAAGATTTTATATTCAGCTGGGGAAGTCTATGTGGTCCTAATTTAAATATTTCTGGGATTTTAACAAAGGCCTTTGTAACTCTACCCTTGAAATCTTGACCCTGAAACCAAGTTTTTCCTAGTCATGCCCTGGATTTGATCTTTGCCTAAAGCCATTTCTTCTGCCTGAAAAGCTGAGAATGAGAATTAGTTTTAGTTTTTCAACTCTGTAAATCCTTGTTTGATGATATTTCCTCTAGATTCTGTTTGAAAACAGAACAACCCTTCTTTACTTCATCTCTCAATATCCACACTTATCATATGGCACTAATATAAGCCAGTTGTCACTTGAAACATTCTTCTTAGAAATGTCTTTAGCCACATCTCCAATTTTACCATGTTTGCCCTTTTTCATCTACCACTGACAACATCCACCATCTCATAAGACAAACAGCCTTTTATCTAGCCTCCAATAAAAATATTCTTTCTTTTCCAAACCATCACTAAGACCTCTCAAGATCTTCCATATCCTTCCAATGCCCAGTCCCAAAGCCAATAGCACATATTTTAGTTTGTTAGTTTGTTTTTTTATTGTGACTTTACTTCTTGGTATTTATTTTCATTTTAGTTATCTCCTGCTGTGGGGGAAAAAAACATAAAACTTCAATGGATTTGTAAAAATAAAAAATGCATTGAGCAAAGTTAAGCAGAGAAGGAAGATTTTATTCAAGAGTGTTGCAATATGGGACACAGACTAAACTCAACTACCTTGAAACGAAGGTCAGGAGAATTTCTGTTTTTTATTTTTTTAAGGACTTTAAAGATTTGTGTGTTTATTTGAGAGCATGACATTGGCATTACCTGCTGTCTGGAGAGAGTGGGGAGGGGCAGAAGGAGAGGGAGAGAGAGAATCCTCAAGCATACTCCCTGCTGAGCATGGAGCCTGATGCAGGCTGGATCCCAGGACCCTGAGATCATGACCTGAGCCAAATCAAGTCAGATGCTTAACCAACTGAGCCACCTAGGTGCCCCAGGAGGGTTTTTAAGAATGAGGAAGGGGATGGAAGGGGGGAGGGTATTGTAGGTTGCCTGTGTTTTCTAATTGGCCTTGGCCAAAGGAAAATTAACCTTTCTCTTATCTTCAGGAGGTAGTTTTACAAATTGGATCAAGGCATGACTGAAGTTAGGAACCTATCCTCCTGCAGACTGGGATATAGGGGTATTATCTTCCTTGGTGATTACATTAATTGAGGGATGCAGATCCTTGAGAAAGACATTCCCTGGGTCTTAAACTGGTAAGAGGCTTTTAAGGAAAGATATATACATTTCAGATGGATAGAGAAAGAATTTGCTATTACAAGGTTTCTAATATAAATATTCTAAGAAAAGGGAAGTCAAAGGCTTATGATCTGGAATAAATCTATCTACAGTTTAGTCAGGCTGAGGAAAATGTTGAGGCTGTCTTGATATGATTACAACAAGAAGCATCTTTTCTCGTGCTCTTCTATGGGTTGACATAGATCAGCTAGGTGGCTCTCCTGTTTCATATACTGTGGGATAGTGTTGCAGTTGTCTGGTGACTTGACTGCCATGCCCAAGATGTCACGCTTGCCTCTCTTCTGCCACAATGGGACAGCTGGAAGGCTGGACTCAGAGGGTAGCTGGGATAGCTGGTCCCCTCAGTCTCATTATGTAGGCTTAGGTATTCCTTGTCTTCATGCAGTTTACCAGTGTAATCTCTCAGCAGAGCCAGAATTCCTACATGGTGGCTCCAGGCATTCCTAAGAGTTAAATCTGGGACAGTCATTGCGTCATTTCTACCAATTCTACTGGACAATGGAGGCACAAAGTCATCAGAAAATTGATGCAGAAGTGTGAAAATAAGGAAGCATAGTTTATTGGGGGCCATCTTTCAAGACTATCTACAATATATATATATTAAGCACATACCATGCAACAATCAGTTATAATGAAAATAGACATGAAAAATAGTAAGTATCCAAAAACAAAACTTCCAATTTTAATTTTCCATTTAGAAATGTATGCACCAGTGGGGCAAAATAACTTATTCACTTTCACATCAGCAGCATTATGAATGTTGTTTGAGCTCAGTCCTTTTAATATAAAATATTGATTAGGTGAGTAACAAGAGGTACAGTTCTTGAGCAGCTTAAAGGTCTTCAGCTACTATATAAACATGTCTTCTTGATGGTACTTCAATATCATTGATACTTAACAAGAAAGTCTTCAAACTTAAGAAAAAAAGTTATGCCTGTGGGAATCAGTTCTGAGGAAATATTTTGTGGGAGAAAAGTTTGAAATTCTAATGTAAAAAATATAAATGTGATCGCTAAATCATCTCAACTGTTCACCTCATGCTTATCTCTCAAAATCCCTCAAAGATAACCAACTTAAATGAGAATATGCAATTGGCACTATGTAACTTTCATGACTATGACAAATATAATTATTCTTTACTAGCTATGATTAAAATTGATCTGATTCATCTTTTCAATTAATCTCAGTTTTCTTTTTTTTTTTTTTTTAAAGATTTTATTTATTTATTTGACAGAGAGAGAGGCAGCGAGAGAGGGAACACAAGCAAGGGGAGTGTGAGAGGGAGAAGCAGGCTTCCCGCAGAGCAGGGAGCCCGATGCGGGGCTCGATCCCAGGACCCTGGGATCATGACCTGAGCTGAAGGCAGACGCTTAACGACTGAGCCACCCAGGCGCCCCTAATCTCAGTTTTCAATTGATATTCAATATAAACTTTATATAACACACACAAATACACATACACAGATTCATATAGCACAGTATAAAGGGAATTATTTTAGAAAGGACTATTTTGTATAGAACCACATTTGTACTTTGGAATAAAAAACAATATGAATAAAAACATTTCCTTATGAACTTGTCACATGTTACATTTTAATGCCAGATCTGGTATTACCTTATAAACAGACCACAGCATGACATTGACATTACCTGCTGCCTGGAAATAAAGCAACCACCAAGAGAGATCTAAGATTAGAATGCCTGTGTGTGCCAAAGTAGAATTCTGTTCTAAGACTCATGGAAGAAATATTATTTCCATGATCAGAAGTTTGGAATGGAAGTTTCTGTTCTTTCTCAAGTTTGCCACTATAATATTTGTAATATCTTGGGAATATCATTTAAAAACTATCTTTCCCAGAATTTTATTTAACATCTTTCAATATTGTCATAATAGCATAACCATACCTGGCACTTAAGAAGCTTAATGAATATATATGTACTTATATAACCACAAGACCATAACCATGCTTTCAAACAATTATAGTTCATCACATTAATCTTTCTTTCAGATGCCATTCAGCTTCAAGGCTCTCTGAAGCCATTTGAAGTTAACTTGAGCTCAAGATACATTTCTTCAGGAATGAGATATGATCTAGAAAAATCCCAACTAAAATAATTACACTAAATGATTTCTTGCCTTTTCCATTAGAGATTTCCCCCTTCCCCTCCCCCAAAATGATCAAACCATGGGCCATAGTAATATATTGTTTAGATAACTTTAGATTTCTTATCATGTAATAATTATTGGAATTACATGACCGAAACAGGTAAAATCTTATCAACTCATAGATAAAAAATAAAATAAAATAAAATAAAAATTCCAAGGTGTTTTGCAATTAAATATGAAGAAGTAACCATGTTTTTAACATATTTTAGCAATCCTTTAAAAATGTATTATTTATCTAATTGAGTGTAATGTTATTTTGGAGTTCTTGAATCTATTTTTTAAATAGACTTAAAAGGAATTCAAAAGTTAATCTGAAATAATTATTATGCTCCATGACATGAATAACTGCTCATGTTAAAACCCTCAGGTTATTTCAATTAAAAAAGCATGAAATGTACACATATATTGGAAGCTGAATTTTAAGTAAATAACTTAGTTGATTATTGTTTCTCTATCATACCCCAAAGGTACAAATTCACATTATGCAATCTAGAAATTGTCAGTGTGAACAATGGAGTAATTTGTGAGTTCACGGAACGCCATAAAAAAGGAAAAGAATGAGATTGAAAATGGCTAACTTGTAAGAAACTCAACATAACGCACACTTGCTAAACCAACTTTTTAAAGAATGGATGGACTCCTACCTATGCCATCATGAAAGTGCAAAAATTTATAAAGAAATCTAAGTACTGACAATTCAACAGATTCATGGGAAATTTTTTGGAAATAATTGCTGAATCTTTAATCCCTGTTGAACTAACTTATCCTTTGATGTTCTAGCAATAGATTAGTCCCTTAATTTTCTCAACTCACTACCCGACTGTTATTATGATGATCTTAACCATTAACTAATCTTTCATAGGTGATGTTTAGCAGTTTTTATAAATACGATTGTCTTGTATAGTAGCTTTTTTTCATTGCCATAGCACATTACTATTATCAATTTTTTCATACACTAGATTTTTTAATTAATTGATTATTATTTTTTTAAGAGAGAAAGAGTAAGCGGGTAAGCAGGGAGGGGCAGAGAGAGGAGGAAAGAGGATCTTAAGCAAGCTCCATGCTCAGCACAGAGCTCAAAAGAGGGCTCGATCTGATGACCCTGAGATCATGACCTGAGCCGATATCAAGAGTCAGACGCTTAATGGACTGAGCCACCCAGGCGCCCATACACAAAATTATTTAACTGCTCATTTTAATTCTTATTTCTGCCTGGATAACCAATATTTTTCCAGTTTTACAATGAAAACTTGGAATTGGACTCTTTTTTTAGGGTTACCTCTATACAGTTTTAAAACAAAGCTTGTTACTCTTTATTTAAAATATCTTGTTATTTGCCTTTTTTCTCCAGTTGACTTGTCATTGCCATAAACTTCATAATCACTGTCATTAACATAACAGCAGCTATGAGTTAAGAACTTTCTAGCACTTTAGAAGCAATGAAGTAGAATCAGGAAACTTAGGTGGAATCTGTGCAACCTCTGGTAAATTGGTTAAATTTTCTATACTTAATAGAAGTACATAGTTCCCATCTGTAAAATAAAGATAACTGCAACCCCCTCTTCAGGTTGTTTTGAAAATTAAAAGTTAATTCACATCAAGTCCTTAGAACATTGGCACATAGTTCAATGGTTCAATTTATTTTGCTTGTTTTGTCAGAAGTTTTGCTAAGAATATCAAATTCACTTAATCCAACCAACAAGACAATTTGATGAGATGGATACTGTTTCCATTTTACAAATGATGAAACAGGATTAAAAAGCATTTTGCTACATGACACTAGTCAGAAATGGGATATATGGATATACGCAGTTGCAAAGTCTAAATTCTCACATGTGTTTACCTATTCATCTGCATCTCAGTCATATTCCTTAGCTTTGACACCTGACTTAAATATAGCAAAGTCCACACCTCTAAGTGGTTTTCCTGTTTCCATTATCTGCTTTCTAATCATTCCTCATACTGTTATTAAATAACCTTCATTTAATGCTGCTCCTTTATATGACTTCCATACTCAAGACTCTCAAACATGTTAGTTGATATCTAATTTTAATACTCATTGTAATCTCATTTTATAAACCTTGGAATCAGGTGTAAGCTACCAACTAAGTAACTCATTATGTTGAGAAGTTACTCAACATCCCTGACCGTGAGCCTCAGTTTTTCTCATGTGTAAAATATGAGTAGTCCTGTAGAGTTAACTGAGATAATTCAACAAATTGCTTAGGAAAAGTACCTAGCATGTAGTAGGAGGGAATTAGGTATCATAGCTTTTTCCTCTACTTCCAGCACACAAATTCTACCTACTCCCATGAGTCAGATCTAATAATAACAAGATATTATTCTCTTAGACTTTGATTATTTATTTGCTCAAAAGTGCTTATCAGTTATTGTCCTAGTAACTCTATGAATATGTAGATATTTCTCTATACCCCACTTCCTTGAACTTATCACTGTTAATATTTTAGAGTATATTTTTCTAGATATGTTTTCAATTCATATAGCATTAAACAATGGATACAGTGGACACACGATTTTTTTAGCAGAAATACTATTATACTATGATCATTTGAAACATGCCTAGTTAAAGAAAATCCTAAGCAAAGTATTTTGGATTTCTATTCATGTCAATACATTCAGATGCATTCTTTTTCAAAATAGATGCACAATACTTGTTCATATTAAAAATTTTATAACATTTTAACCAACCCATATACTTATTTATTATGAATACCAAATGTATACATCTCTGTGTGTATAATTTTATAACAGCTTTGTTGATATATAATTCAGATATCATAAAATTTACCTTTTAAAGTTACAATTCATTATGTTTAGGATAGTCACAGAGTTGTTCAACCATCACTGCAATCAATTTTAGAATACTTATATCATCTCAAAAAGATATTCTACATCTATTAGCAATCACTCCCCATTCCCTGTCCAACCTCCCTTGCCCTAGGCCAATACTAATCTATTTTCTATTACTATAGTATTATCTAAACTGGACATTTCATATAAATGGAATAATGCATTATGTGGTCGTTTAGGATTACCCTCTTCTATTTTACATAACATTTTAAAGATTCATCTATGAGGTATATGTATCAGTACTTAGTTTATTTTTATGGCTGGATAATATTCCATTGAATGGATATACCCCTTTTATTTATGTATTCAGCAGTTGATGGACATTTGAATTTTGTCTACTTTGTGGCTATTTTGAATAATGTTGCTATACACAATCATATTCTGTGTAGGCAAGTATGTATATGTATATACTGAAGTCTTAGTTTACATCTCCCTGATGGCTAATGATGTTAAACAATTTTTCATGTTCTTATTGGCCATTTGTATGTCTTATTTGGATAAATGTCTATTGAGATCCTTTGACCAATTTTTTTTTTTTAAATTGTGTTGTCGTTTTATTATTGAATTTTAAGAATTTTTTTTTTTTTTTTTTTGAGGAAAGCTTTGGAGTTCTCCTTTCTTATGAACTGCATCTCTCTGGGAAGTTTCTGAACTACTCTTCAGGGCATTTGATGAGGGTTGATTTCCTCTGGTTTTCTCATCTTATTTCTTCCTGCCTATAACATCTGCCTTGTTAGCAAACTAGACTGAGGGAAGCTGGGTCACAGTATTCTCAAACTCTTATGGCTGAGGTAGGGCCTCTAACCTCTGAGTAGGGGCTGAGTGGTGGAAGGGAGCTTCTCACCTCTCAGCTGCCTTCATCAAGATGTATCTTCTTCAACTCAGAGTTTAAGTAAATGATACTTAATATACTTACTGAATGATACTTAAATCCTGACTATGCTCCTCTCAGTGGGAATCCATATTCTAATATTGGAACTGAGAGGAGAACAAGGCCAGTCTTCTTGCTACACCTGGCCAGATTAGAGCTTCTATCAGTCTGACTTGGGTGGAAGGAGGGGGTAAGACATGGCTCAAGTGCCACAGATTTGCTATTCCTACTGAGATTTAGACAGTGTTCTTAAACAAATGTTTCTTCATTTGCTGTATGCTCTTAAGACAATATTCAGGGACATGTAATCATTGTTTTTTTAAATAATTTTCACTTGTTGTAGCTGTTTCACTATGGAATGGGTCATTGGATCTCCTCACACTGTCATTCCAGGGGTACATATAATTATAAATTATGTAAATATAACAAAGAAATAGAATTTCTGCACAAAATAATGATGAGTTTAAATTTTAATAGATATAGCTAGATTAACTTCCAAATGTTGAAGCTATGTATATTTATATTAAGAGTGGAGAAATCTTTTGAGGGGGGAGGGATTGTTTGTTTTGTGTTGAAAATGGGTCCATCTCTGAGATGTAGGAAAGAAACTGTAGAGAGTTACTACTTGAAGCTATATTAGAAAAGATCATGAATAAAGCATCTGGGGAAACATTTTGAGAATGAACACACGTATTAATTAGGTAATTAATCTTGGATTAGAAGGCTGAAGGAATGGAGAAAAGGCTGTAGCCAGTAAATAGCTATTGTATTGAAGTTCTAAACATTTTCATGGTTTAGAACTTGCATGGCTCCCATTTTGATCCTATGCTCTTGTGAACAATGCATGATCCCTGTCATTAATAAATACGTGACTTAGTGGTTTTGTAATGTAGCACCCTGACATATTTCTAATGATAAATAACCATATTTGATCATAGGGTTTTGTTTTGTTTTGTTTTGTTTTCCTAGAAATAAAGAAAGCAAACTATGAGCCTTGGCCATATGGCAGATTGAGTTTTAGAAAAAGTTCTACCACATTCTTAGAGATCTGAAAGCTGTCATAGAGATATTTAAACACTGTTGTCATATTTGTTTGGCTTTCATTAAAAAATCTCTCAATAGATTCCATTGATGTCATTCATGAAAATACCATTTTATAGACATGGAGATTGTAAATAAGGCCAAACTTAGATGGGCAAAGTCTGACCAGATTGGGAATCTATTTTCCAGCATAGCTATTTGTTCAAGATTTTTAATTTTACTTTAGTGTGTTTCATTCAAGCCTTGCCTTCCATCTTTAATAGTAGAATGTTGAGGTGAATGTGTAACATTATGATTTGAAACTCTAATTTGGGCAATTTGAATACAAAATATGCATAGAAGGCTGAATTTTATACAACAGGAGTTAAACCTACTACTGATATGTGCTATACTAGACTGCTTTTATTTTTCAAAAATTTGCGTGTTGAGCACTTAATGTTCTGCTTTCAAATATATTAAGTATTTCACTTCTCTGTATTTTGGAGTTGGGTAATCACCGACTGGAGAACATCCAGAAAAAGGCAATCAGAAGACTGAATGATGTAGAAATGATCTCTTAAAGAGTAAAATTTAAGAAATAGCAAATATTTATCCTGGAGAAGAGAAAGCTAGTGGTGAGCATTAAAATTGCCCTTATATACTATGGGGTAAAAAAGCCATTTGATTTAGTCTTTATAGAACCAGAAAGTTCAACAAAGTTATTGAAAACATACTTTATTATAAGTTAAAACATTTTTAGATGTGTATCTTTTACTAAATAGCTCTTCACTCCGGGCAGAAGTTTTAATAAATCCAAACTTCTGTCCCACCTCCACACCACCAAATTTGCTGAACCAAAAGGCATATGCAGCTCTGACATGCTCTATTCATGTAAGGGTTTTCTTAGGCAATAATGAAAAAGGATACCATTAAGTCCTTACTTGGTTGGTGCAGCACTTTAGTAAAGCAAAAAGTTTTGTAGTCATCTGTTCTACCTACTCTTACCTCCTACTAACAACAAAACTAAAATCAATGGTAAAGTTAGCAAGAGCAACAAAAAGTCAATCCTTTGTTTAATTCCATATCCAATCCCATCCTCCTTTCAAGTTCTTTCCAACTAGCTGCCTTTTGGAATAAATGGTTATACACTTATTGAGGCATTGATGAAGCATATTATTACCAAATTATTAATTTAGCCAGTTGAAAGGAACTATATATACATGGATTAATGTCTAACAGAACAGATGTTAATAGTGATAAGTATAAACTCCTGACTGTTATTTTTTTAAACAAAGATCTTCATGAGTACAGGATTATTTATTAACAGCCTATAGAGGAGAAGACCTAAGGGTATTAGCTGATGATAAAATCAATGGGAATCCATAGTGGAGTGTGGCAACCTAGATAATTAATCTTAGATTTTACGCATGCTCTAAGTATAGTGTTTAAAACAAAATAAATTCTGGTCATATGCTACCCTTATTTATTAGACCAGATTGGATTATTATGAGAAATTTAGGGCACTTCTCTTTAAAAGGAATATAAACAAATACATTTAGAAAAAGGTAATGGGGAGATTGCAAAACCATGCCTCATAAGGAACAATTGAGAGAAATAAGATTGTCTCCAAAAGAGAAGACTTTGGTAGGAAGGAAAGGGAGAAGGTCATAGTAGCCATTTCTGTGAAGGTATATGGAAAAGTAAATTGTATAAGGCTTTAAAGAATAGAAATAAGCTCATTTTATATTTCTAGAATAGTTTGAATTTATTTCCATAAAATTCAGGTGTATAGGAAAAAAAACAAAAAAAAAAACCTTTATTTTCCTTAATTTAATTTCCATATTAAGCCCTTAATCATAAATCATACATTTATTTTCATTCATTTCAGAAAAGTATAATATATCCCACATTTGTCAGGAACTCTGTTTAAATTCCAGGAGCTTTCATGGATTTAAGATACTGCAGGAGGTGGAGTGTTTTGCTGTGTGATTCTTGGTAACCTGTCCATCCAGGTAGCCCCCAGAACTTCTTTTATCCCATGTGGTCTTTGATCTAAAGGCATAATGACCCACAAGTGAGCTATGGCTTCTTTCTAGCTGCTTGTCCCCCTCAGCTCTGATAACTCTTTCTATTGCATCCTTAACATTTTTAAAAGGGCAGTTGGGTCTCTAATGCATCTGTGCTGGGCTGGGGCACAAAGGTTTCTTCAAGGCTGGGAATGATCCTATCTTTCTAGTCACACCAGGATTTATTCCATTTCTGTAATCTTGTTACCTCCCTGTTCTCCAATCCTAGAAGTAGGTAAAATATTGATTCCACTCTACTTTTCTGCTTTGGGATGCTTTGAACATTCCTGGGAGCATCTAGCCTGGCAGAGTCTCAACCATGGTGATATCTTTCATAAAGTATCTTCTCTTTTTTCCCTCCAATTTAGAGAAATCATTTCTATTCTCACCAGAGAAATCTCTTCTTTTTGCTTTGAGAATTATCCCTTAGAGACACTTTCTTTGGCCTTAGAGATATTGAAATGCCTAAAGATCCTGGCCAATTTCTGAATGAATTGAGAAATGAAGAGCAGATGAACCAAAATATGCCCATTATTACCAATAAAGGCTAAATAGGAAGATATAGCTTAATGCAAGAGACAAATGAGTATGCTAACTTAATCCCAAATTAGACTGCATTACAACCTAATCAAAGTCACATTGGACAGAAGAACCCCATTTGAAGACTTGCCAAAGAAAGACTTGAGAGTGTGGAGAAGCAGAGGGGAATGCCAGCTTCCTGTGAGCATGCTCAGTTGCAAGAGAAGTATAGATGAGTCAGAATGTCTAAAATTAACAAGTCAGGAAATGACAGATGTTGGCGGGGATGAGGAGAAAGGGGAACCCTCCTACACTGTTGGTGAGAATGCAAGCTGGTGCAGCCACTCTGGAAAACAGTATGGAGGCTCCTTAAAAAGTTGAAAATAGAGCTACCCTATGATCCAGCAATTGCACTACTGGGTATTTACCCCAAAGATACAAATGTAGTGATCTGAAGGGGTACATGCAGCCCGATGTTTATAGCAGCAATGTCCACAATAGCCAAACTGTGGAAAGAGCCAAGTTGTTGACTCATTTTTATACTCACTAATGTGACTTCCCTTGAGAGTGAAGATTTGTCATTGTTACCGATGATGGTAGACAAATCCAAAATATGTTAATTTCTTACAGTCAATCAAAATTAACCATTTCCTAAGGAGAAAATTAATATCATACTTGCTCTGCACCTTGTAATTTGTACTTTTGAATTTTCTTGAATTTTCGTTAATCTATAATATAAATTTATCTTGGAAATTTAACATTGTGTATTAAAAAATATTTCAGGTTATAATGATAAGTTATGGTCTGGGTCTTTTCAGAAGAAGGATACTATTGAAGATAGAACCAGATGTACTTGAGTGAAAAAAGTGAAAGATAAAATGAGTGTAAGGCTCAAACATTTCAGTGGAAGTGTCAAAACACAATACATATACTGTAGGATTCCATTTATATGAAATTCTAGAAAAGGCAAATCTGCTTTTTAGTGACAGAGAGCATCAAAGACTGGAGGATGGGGCAGTAGGTAGAGCATTGCCTCAGATTAAGGCAGGAGGGATCTTTTGTGGGTAATGGAAATGCTTTATATCTTGATTATGGTTATATTTACATGAATGCATAAATTTCTAATCAAAATATCCTTACATTATTGTATGTAAATAATATTTTGATGAAGTTAGGAAGAAGAAATAAATCGCTATACTTTTTTTCTATCTTTTTAATTATTCTTCATTTTTCCCCTTTATTTAAAACACTTTCTTTAAAAGTGTTACATTATCTAGTATGCTCAAGTTGCACTTACAGTGTATATCCACATAATTATTGCAAAATATGCATTTATATCTATATACAAAAATTGGCGTCAAACCCATGCTATCAGATATGTAATTATCTAATTTTCATGAGCAGATCCTCATTTTCCTAGGCAAGCATGGACCTGTAATCTTGTGGCTATCAGCTACAGGTTTCTCCCAATGCTATTACTTCAGCTAGTATTAATGGGCCTAATCATTTGAGAAATACATGATGTACACTTCTGATACTACTTAATATTAATATTAATAATAAATATATTTTCTACACAACATATTTTTAAAGACTTTTTAAAGTAATCTCTACACCCAACATGGGGCTTGAACACACAACCCCAAGATCAAGAGTCACATGATCTGAGCCAACTGAGCCAACCAGGCTCCCCTCTACGCAACCTATTAATTAGATAATTAATATCCACATATAATAAATATAATACGTCATACTATTATTTTTGTTACTAGATATAATATTCCTTGTCAAAAAAATAAATAATGACTTTTTTTATTAGATACATGAAGTTATTGATTTTTGCATCTAAATTAATAAGTACAGAATAAGCTCTTACAACCAATGTACTGAATGATTAAAGAAGTTAAATAATATATATTCTTTGAAATGTAGCATATTGCATAGATTAGGTTATTAAGAATATGCCTTCTGCCGTTATCTCCCTTTTGGTAGCCTAAGGATTTGTAAAACTTACTGACATAAAAGTTAAAAGAGTAAAACCATACTGATGCTCTGTTAATCGTATTACCAGTCTTAGGCTCCTAAGAACTTAGGGAAAATTGAAATAATATAATCTCATTCATAGCATGCATGTTGTATCTATCTATCCATCTACCTATACACATGGATAGGCATATATGCACTTATAGATATTTTTGTTAACATGGGCTGGTAGCATAAGTATATTATATGTCTCTGTCTGATGAAATTTTAATTCTAAAATGCTCTTCTCCAAGAAAAGGAAATAGGACTCCTTGAAGATATGCCTGATTATAAGGGGCACGTAAAAAGTAAAACAAGCCTGGAACATTGTTCAGTACTGGAAAGTAAAGAAGTATGAGGGTCTGTCAAAGGGACACAGGATCCAAACTAAACAGAATCCAAACTATAAACAGAATTCCCAATGACCAACAGTGGAGCAATTGCAGCAACAAAATAAATAGCATAACAGTAAATTAAAACCCAAAGTATTTAATTTAATAAACATATATTAGTCCATACTGATATAAATAAATTATTGAATAAATATATAAATGGGGGAGAAGAGACAATTATTTTTATAGAAAAATTCCAATTAGTATGTCTAAATACTCATATCCTATAAGATATTCAACTTAATCCCTCCCCCCCAGGTGTGCTAAATGTAGCGATGTACCTGTGTCTGTTCTTAGTTTTAAAAATTTACTATGATCATTTAAGATGTTAACAATGAAGAAAACTGGGGCGCCTGGGTGGCTCAGTTGGTTAAGCGACTGCCTTCGGCTCAGGTCATGATCCTGGAGTCCCTGGATCGAGTCCCGCATCGGGCTCCCTGCTCAGCAAGGAGCCTGCTTCTCCCTCTGACCCTCTCCCCTCTCATGTGCTCTCTCTCATTCTCTCTGTCTCAAATAAATAAATAAAAATCTTTAAAAAAAAAAAAAAACAATGAAGAAAACTGGATAAGGGGTTTACACGATGTCTCTTTACTGTCTTTGCAACTTTCCTGAAAGTCTTGTACTACTCATAATTTTAAAAATTAGTAAAATATCTACATAATATCTATGATAAAATGTAAAGATAAATATTTTAAAATGTGAATATAATTAATAGAAGCCTATATATATATACACATATATTTTATATATATAAACACATATACATACATACATACACATATACCAAAGAGAGAGAGAGAGAGAGAAAGAAATATGGTAATGGATATTTATATCTGCATCTATGTATGTATGCATATATGTTTGTGTATGCAGAGATTAAGAGAAGTGAAGTCAGTAAGAATTTTTTTTTTTTAAGATTTTATTTATTTATTTGAGAGAGAGAGTGAGAGAGAGAAAGAGCACAAGAGGGGGGAGCAGGAGAGGGAGAAGCAGACTCCCTGCTGAGCAGGTAGCCCGATGCGGGACTCGATCCTGGGACTCCAGGATCATGACCTGAGCCGAAGGCAGTCGCTTAACCAACTGAGCCACCCAGAGTAAGAACTTTTTTAAATCAAGAGAAAAGGGAAATAATTTACTTATGATAATAAATAAACAAGGATTTAAAAAAAATGTTAAGCTTTTATTAACAAATCTCACTTGTAATGAGCAAAGTGCTAATTAACACACTAATGTAATTTTAACCAAAGTTGACTGTAATCTGGGCCACAAAACAGATCACATATAAGACATATAAAAAGTAATTAGAAGTGTTAAGAACCAGTTGCCCTATTGAGGGACTTCTGGGGTATTGTCAAGGGGGAAAATGTTATAATCATAAGGGGATGGTTTGGATTATGTAATGGATACTGAATCCATTAACAAACATTGTGCTTACTGAAGACCTGTTTTATTATTGTGGACATACTGTTTTCCTCACTACAACTATTTAAAACCATTGCTGAAGAGACAAAACCCCAGGATAGGTGAATAAGCCAAGTATCATTAGCATTAAAATGATGCTGTTGGGGCACTTGGGCAGCACAGTGGGTGAAGCATCTGGCTCTTGGTTTTGGTTCAGGTTGTGATCTCAGGGTCCAGAGATCAAGCCCCACATGGGGCTCTTCACTCAGTGCAAGTCTGCTTAAGAATTCCTCTCCCTCTCCTTCAGCCCCTCCCCCAACACGTGCCCTCTCTCCATCTCTCCCTCTCTCTTCTCTTTAAAATAAATAAATAAATAAATAAATAAATTTTTAAAAAATAAATAAAACGATGCTGTTAAAAAATAAGAAAAGGAAAGTGTTTACATATTCTGACATTCATCGATAATGTATGGGAATTTCTATTTTCTTGCATGATAGCTACCAGTAGATATTGCTAATATTTTAAAATTTATATGTTACTTTTGCAGGTCGAAAATGGCAGCGGCGGCGGCAGCGGTGTCCCGGCTGTCTGGGCTGCTAGGTCGGTCCAGGGCACAGCTGGGGCGGTCCATGTCCAGTGGCGACCACAGCGAGGAGGGCTCAGCTCGCATGTGGAAGGCTCTCACCTACTTTGTAGCGCTTCCTGGCGTGGGTGTGAGCATGCTGAATGTCTTCGTCAAGTCGCGTCACGGAGAGCACGAGAGACCTGAGTTCCTCGCCTACCCCCACCTCCGCATCAGGTCCAAGCCCTTTCCCTGGGGAAATGGTAATCATACTCTATTCCATAACTCTCACGTGAATCCACTTCCAACCGGCTATGAAGATGAATAAAGAGAACCTGGACCACCACCCAGTGGGGACCACAGCACGGTTTGGACCATGACTCTGCACAGGGACGAGAAAAGTCTATGGGACCTTAAGCCCACCTTCCTTACATGTATCAAATGATGACCAGTATACTGATCTTCCATCCCTTTGCTTATGGCAGGAGATGGCTTAAATAAATAAATTAGATTGGTCCATGAAAAAAATAAATAAATAAATAAAAATTAAAAAATAAAATTTATATATTACTTTTAATACTTTATTAGCTTTAAATAATTTAATATTTCTATATAATCTTAACTCTAAAATAGGTATAAACTATAGAAAAAGTATTAATACAGAATATTTATAAACTACAAAAAAACTTAAAAAAAATTCATGAACAACTAAAGCATCCAGAATAAAGTAAAACATGGGTAGTAGTTCTTTAGATAAAAAAAAAAAAAAAAAAAAAAAAAAAAGATATAAAGGGGCACCTGAGTGACTCAGTCAGTTAAGCTTCTGCCTTGGGCTTGGGTTATGATCCTGGGTCTTGGGATCTAGCCCCACAGGCTCCCTGCTCAGTGGGGAGTCTGCTTCTCCCTCTCCCTCTGCCTCTCCTGGCCCTCCCCCATCCCCTCATACTCTCTCTCACTGGTCTCACTCTCTCTCTCTTTCAAATAAATAAATAGAATCTTAAAAAGAAAAATACAGAAACATACACATATATCCCTAGAATATTTTATTTTGATTCTTTACTTGATATTGAACATTTACTCCGATTATTAAATATTCTTTCCTATTGTGATTTTTATTGGTAGCATAGTTTTCCACTTCATACAATGCTATAATATGACCATTCTTAAATAGTAAGATTTATTATACTATTTTTGCTATTATGAATACAGTAGCAATTAATGCACCTCTTTTACCTAATAACAGTTTCTAAATAACCATATTAGGTAACAATATATAATGACACATAAGAATATCCTCAGAGATATTATAATAACAATATAATACATTATCCTTTTTCAAATAAGTGGTTTACTTTCAAAACATATGGTAGTATAAACAATTAGGTTAATTTTGAAAGTTAGCTTTGATTTACATTTACTAATACTGCATATTAATTTTTATTAAATACTAACTTTCTGTGAATTACCTTTTCCACAGTTACAATTCCTTTTTTCCCTCTCCTCTCCTTATCCTCCCTCTCCCTACTCATTCTTTTATATATGTGTGTGTATACACCCACACACCGACACATATATGTGTGTGTGTGTATATATATATATATATATATATATATATATTCACCTTTAATCAATCCCCAATCATAGCAGATTCTGTGTTTGCAAATTTGCCTATTTGCTAAAAGTTCTTTGTAATCCCAAAATCAGCACTTGCAGAGCATTTACAGTCATTCATGATTGAAAAATTTGAGTTGTCCCACTTGCACATTCCAGCCGAAGCTGAACATGGCTACACTCTACATTCTTGTTTCAGTTCTCCCACTGTAAGCAAGTGTTGTTTTCCATTTTATTTAGTGCAAAGCTTTCAGCAATTTTATGCTTTTTGCTGTTTAAAATGGCACCCAAGCACAGTTGGTCAACTCAAGAAGGCTGTGATACCTTGGAGAAAGTACGTGTGTTACATAAACTTTATTTAGTCATGAGTTGGGTCGTAGGTCATTAATTCAGTATTAATGAATTAATAATACATATTAAATAAGGTGTCCTTAAAAAGAAACCCACATAAACAGCTATGAATTGACTGGTTGTTGAAAATGTTGTGACCAGAGGTTTGCAAGAAGCTAATCCTGTACTCCTACAAACAGTGGTTCAGTATATATTCATATACATATATATGTGGTGTGAGTGTATGTGTGTGTGTGTGTGTGTGTATAGTAGTTAATCTGCATTCCATCATTTTTTACAGTTATTTCTTGATTTTCTTGTTTTTTTTATTTTTATAGGTTATTCTTTGATGAATAGAAAAACTCTTTCTGATTTTTTTTTAATTTACTTTATATATAGGAAATTTCTCTCTGTCCCATGAACTAATACATATATGCCCATATTTTTATAGTTGAATGATTTATTACACTCAACTCTTTAATACATCTGGATTTTATTTTTTCATGTAAGGTGCATTACATTGTCGTTGAAGAAACCTGCTCTGTAATTAAAACATTTCCTTTGTTTCACATGCCAAAGGCAAATGGAACTAATACCCGTGGGTCCTGTCACATATATTACTCCTTTTGAAGATATGTCTCTGTTAATTAAATAAAGACACTGTGATTGGTAAAAGATGGCTATCAAGCTCTTTCCTGAAGAGTTCCGTTGGTAGCTAACTTCAACTTTAAAACAACCAGGTAAAATATTTTAGTTTTAGTTTATTGTTTGCATGGAGGTGTTTTGATTGTTTTTTATTTTGCTTGGAACACTTTATTTGTTATATGGCAAATTCTGCGGCCATCCTTTGCATTTTAATGATGAGACTAAGTCTTCAGCAGTTAACTGAAGGCTTTTTGCCTGGGTGGTCCTCAAAATGTGACACCAGTGTGCTGCCCCAGACATTAAAGTGTCCCCGGCAGGCAACATTGGCCACATTCTTTGAGTCTGGTTACAGATCGTGGACAAGAATCATTCCAACTCCTCTGCCTAGTGCGTGGATCAGCCCATCAAAATTCTGAGTTTGTTGTTTGAAATAAACAAATTAATCCACTTAATCCTTCCATCTCCCTCCCCCACTGAGTCCTTCCTTTGGAACACCAAAGACAAGATGAAAAAGTACTTGAGAGAAGGCTTTGAGACATGCTGCCTAAGCTCAAAAGCCAAAGGAACACTGTAGTCTCCTTTTGAATGTGTATGTCAACTTGCACTTGGCATTTATTATAAACACCTCTGCGTGCTAAGAAGCCAGTCTTGGGAGAACAGCATGAGCATCAATATAAATACTTTTCAGGACATGAAAGTCCTCCTGCAACGCACAATATTGTCAATATCTATCTAGAAATCTTCCACACAGGAGGGATTTTTACCTGCAAGGTCAGTGGAACCCTTCCTGTGCTATTTCTTGGGAATATTTTCTCTACGGGAACCAGGATCTTAAATTCAGTTGATGGTCATGAGGATCAACAGTACAAATTCTGAAAATGAAACTCTGAAAGTTCTGGTGAGAATGCCCAATACTACTTGAAACTCTTGGTTTGGGGACCTGTGTATTCTAGCAGTTGAGGACACAGCATCATCCATTAGACACTGGTTCAATAGAAGCACTGCACCCAGGAGGACAATGCCCAGGGTTTTGCTGGAGCCAGATTATATTGCATTAGGAAAGTCGATCGTATACATCTCCTCTCAACTCCCCAAACTTTGCCCAACTGATAACTTTCAGTGATATAGGATTGGTGGCTTAAAGTCAGCCATGGTGGGAGCATCAACACTACAAAAATTTGGCAAGTGTACAAATCATGGTTTTATCTATCTATCTATCTATCTATCTATCTATCTATCTATCTATTGGAAAGCTAGTTGGTAAAACTTTTGTTTTGTTTTTTGTTGTTTTTTTTTTTAAAGATTTTATTTATTTATTTGACAGAGAGATAGAGAGAACACAAGTAGGCAGAGAAGCAGGCAGAGGGAGAGGGAGAAGCAGGCACCCCGCAGAGCAGGGAGCCCGATGCGGGACTCGATCCCAGGACCCTGGGATCATGACCTGAGCCAAAGGCAGCCGCTTAACCGACTGAGCCACCCAGGCGCCCTAAACTTTTGTTTTGTTTTGATGTGTTTTGCCAGTTGTTAAACTTTTACCAGCATACCACTGGTATTGCTCCAATTATGCAAGGAATTGTTGTGGAGCTGGCAATTTATCTGATCTTCATTTCATCATTCTACTAAGCTTGCAGCTTCTGGATGATACTATATCATTAATCAGAATATACTATATTCTGGAGCAGTAGATCCAATGGCAAAGTACATTTTTCCATGAATCTTTTGCTATGAACATGATCACATGGTCTGGGAAAATGATGTGCAGAATCTAATGTTAGAAAATCAGGAAATTTATAAAGTGGTACTGACACATCCAGAGAAGTATCAATTCTGGAAAGGACAAATCACTCTCTCCTTTTGGATAGAAAGTGTATAGTGCAATCAACCTGCTATTAAGTGGCTATTTGAACTATTTCGGCAGTGCTGCCTTATCAAGGGCACAGTTTTGGCTTCTGCTGCTGGCAGGCTTGACTAGGAATTCAGCAGTGGTAGCAGCTTGGCAAGAATTAATGAGGGTGAACCCATGCATTCAGCGGATGCATATCCATCCTTTCCATCTTAGCCATTTCATTTCTGGCCCCAGTAGCTAGACTTTGTGATACCAATAAGAGAGTTTGGTTGACTTCCTCTGGAGTCATTCTGCCTAACTGGCTTTTGAGAGTACTTCTGCTGCACTGAAGTTTTGAAGGTCATTGCTATGAAACTGTAAGATCTGTGAATGCTTTACTTACTTCCATATACTCATCTGCATCCCTCTTCTCCAAAGCTTCCTTACCTCTGATTTGCCAATCCTGTTCCTTCCAGTGCCCTAAGCCAAGTCAAGCTTTATTCTATTACCTAGGATTCTGTGTACATACATACCTCAGGTTCCTTCTATCCTTCTCTAAAGTGCATACAACTAAGTTCTTTGCTTAGAGTTTAGCTAAATGTAAAGATTCCCTTTCATCTTTGTCCTTAGGACAAAGGCCCCATGAATAAAGAGTGATGGAACATTCAAATGGCAGCAAAGAAGCCAGTGTGGCGAGAACTAAGTAAGGGGAAGGAGGAAGAGAAGTGAAAACATGGTTAAAAAGGTGACAGGTCCTCAAATTATAAACAGTCTAAAATATTATGGGTATTTTTTTTCATATTTTAAATATTATGAACGACATTTCAATGATTTCTTATAATACTTTTTAACCCCTCTTTTATCCCTCATGTGTTTAGAATTCTTTCTCTCCTTCCTTCCTTCCTTTCTTCCTTCCTTCCTTCCTTCCTTCCCTCCTTCCTTCCTTCTCCCCACCCCCGTCTTTCTTTCTTTTCCCTTTGTTTGAAATGTTTTTGTTAAACCTGATATTAAAACAGAGTACGAATACCAAAGACTTCCTGAGTGGGCCACCATACTGGCTGCTTTAAGAGTTACAAGCAACTTCGGGTCATACTGCTGAAATCAACTAGACCAATTTAAGTATCACAAGCATCTTACAGCCAGGACAACCTGTAGAGGTAGCTTAAGCATCACCTTCTCCATCTTTTAATCTGCAAAAATCTCAAATAGATGGATAATCAACTTCTGTGTGAAATTTAACAACAGAAATCCTACTGCTTTATTGAAATGCTATTGTCATTGTTTATTGAAATACTATTGCAGGGCGCCTGGGTGGCTCAGTCATTAAGCGTCTGCCTTTGGCTCAGGTCATGATCCCAGGGTCCTGGGATCAAGCCCTGCATTGGGCTCCCTGGTCAGCAGGAAGCCTGCTTCTCCTTCTCCCACTCCTCCTGCTTGTGTTCCCTCTTTCACCGTGTCTCTCTCTGTCAAATAAATAAAATCTTAAAAAAAAAAAAGAAAAGAAATACTATTGCATTTGAGAATGGTTTTGGTTGCTCTAAACTTTTTGTTTTGACTTAAAATCTATATTCTTGAAAATTTTATCCACTAGTGTTATTCATATTCCCTGGGTTGGGGGAAAAAAAAGACCTGATTCCAAATCAGGTAGTCCTTCAGATATTTCCTTATCTTTCTCATTCAGTATGAATTAAGAAACACACTACCACTTATATATCATCTTGTTTAAACTTATTTTACAGTCCCCGTGGAGACTGGTGACAAGAATGTATATAGAAGTTGAAATATATCCAACACATTCCCCCATCCACCCAAACCTGTATTTCTGGAGGAAACCATGACTCTGAATCTTAATACCCCATGAATTATATCCTGATATGTTTAGATGTGTTGTCATCTGCCAAACAAAAGAGTCAAAATGACATGTAGGAAAGCTTTTCCAACCATGCTAGTTAACTTAATTCCTCAATAGAAAAACAAGTTCATGGTATCTTAGAACAAGGGTCAATGATCACTTAAAGCATTTTTAGAAACTATTGTTATGAATATGGCTTTAAAGCATATCAGTGATCCAATGGACCAAAATAATTGGCCCCATCTGATCATATAGTTAGAGCAAGTCCATTAGAATGTTCAGCTTTCTCTATTAATAAAATAGTCAATTTATATGTTCATTAATTTTTTCTAGCTTAAATATTTACTTGTGTCTACTAAGTTCTGTTTTTTCAGATTCAGCTTTTAAAGAAGAAGATGAAAGAGACCGACACTTATTTTTATGTCTCCAGAGATTTAAGAACATTCAAAAATATATCCATCTACTGTGTATCAGGCACTGTATTATGCACTGGAGGTAGGTGCTGAACAAGATCCAAAGGCCCTCTGTTAACAGATGTCTAATGAGAAGTAGATTATATTCATCTGGAGTTTTGCTTTGAGGTCAGAGCTAGAATTAAAAATGTGAGAGTCTTTGAATCTGACAAATGCTTCTCAAATACTTCTTGCTTTTCAGAATGTTTTCCAACTATGTTCTGGAAACTCTAGCTCTTTGAGACCTTACTATGCATTCTATCTTAAATCACTGAGAAATGTTGCAGAAAAGCAACTAGTTGATCACGTTAACACAACATTTGCTAAATTATTTACTATAAGTCCTCATCTCACTGAAAACCTGACAATATCTCACAGAACCGGTTTCATAGAAAACAGAATTAGAAGACTGAATTATATCATATGTCATTACTCAAACAATTTCCCTGAAATGTCAGTAATACCAACATTCTCATGAATCGTCATATCTTTTACCATCAAAGCATGGGATAGAAGGCAAATATGACCATAATAAAAGTGTGATCACTAGAATTTTACAAAAGTTTTCTCTCTTTGTTGAAGGGTTTGACATTTTATCTGCAGAGATAAATGCTAAAGGCACCTGCATATTCTTTAAGACTTTTCTAGCTAAAACTAGAAGGGCAATACATTTTGGTATTGAATTTTAAAACTTTTAATTCTCTGGATATTTCCCTATGTATCACATCAATGACCATAGGAAAAAATAAAATAGAAATCAATGTGGCCTATACAGATGCAAAAAGCACATGGATGTGTGTGAGGATGTGTGTTCATTTGCATGATGGATTTCCTTTATTTTTCCTGCTTTCTCTGACCCCTGAGACACAACATGCACCAATTTTTGAGTTGTCAAGACGAATCCTTTGTGGCCATCACATTGTTTGTAAAAACCTGGAGGTTTTAAGAAAACACTGTCAAATGATTATGAAAAAAATGCATTCAGCTTTTCTGACCTTGCCAGGCTTGTGAGCTCAATGGTTGGAGAAGAAAAGAAGCAGAGGCTGGGGCTGCCAAGCAATGCTTGCTGTGAGCAAGAGCCTTTTTCTGGATCACTAACAACACAGACCATGCTTAGTTAGGCGTGTGGGCTTTTTATGGGCGCTGTTATTTCTCTGGCTTTTATAAAAATGTGTTTTACAGGTGAATCAAAGCTTATAAAAGGAGAAAGAAGGTATGAGGAGGAGCTGGTGTGGAGTATTTCAGCAGTATTCAAATAAAAATTAGGAAAACAAATGAGAGACTGATGTCTTTTTTATTAGAAACCAAGGAGGGGGGTTGGGTGGAATCATTGCTACTGGCCAGCTGTACCTGCTGATAATAATTAGGTTAGGCTGCCGAGAAAATGAAACACTGTGTTTTTTAAAATTTATATTTCCTAATTTTTTATGGAAGTGGGCACTAAGCATGTGCCTCCATCCAGCATGCAGCTGCCACATGCCTGGGTTTTGCACAGGAATGTTGCACCTTTGGACTCACAGGAAGCTGGATTTTATGGTGATTTCTGGGCTCTGGTTCGTCCCTCCTGCTGGTTCTAGGTAAGTACTTACTGATATCAAACCGATTTGGCCACCTGCAGCATGTGAGGCTGGAATAAGAGAATGCATTCAGAACAATCTTTCCCATATTAGGTCAACTGATCAGGAATTTTCATTATACCTGCAAATTCCCTTTACAGCAACACCTAGATTAGTCTTTGATAGAATAACTGGGGAATCTGGCCTAGCCAAGCTGACACATCAAGAAAGCCATCACAACTTTCCCAATAAACTACTTTTCACCCATTTTCAGTCCTAAGGTTACCATTGGAAGATCCCAAACTACCACGAGACCCTTGAAGACTCAGTGAAAATGTGCTCTTGTCATATTTTTCTCCCACTATATTTATTCTCATATTTTTTTGATCATACACAAATATTTGCCACTTACCAAACAAAATTGCTATCAACTGTTTTGCAGGGTTTTTTTTTCCCACTTCTTTTCCCCCAAATTCCACTTTCTAAAATTCTAGCTCTCATCTTGCAAATGACAACAGTGATAGTACTTTGGATGTATGTAAATTATTTCCAGATTCTCCAACTTCTGGGCACACTACACAGTTGTACTTCTTACACCTCCACCCTCATCCCTCACACACTCTGTATTTTGTCATGGTCTCATGAATTGATGTGGTCAGAGAAATTTTAGCAGAAGTGATATGTGCCCTTCTGGATGGAAGCTTGAAGAGTCATTGAGTGATTTCCCATCTTTCTCTTTCTTATCTTGAGTCTTGTTGCTTATGAGAGCACTAGTGCAATTTAAGTGCTACAATGAGTACAATCTAATCCACACTGAACATGTATCATGAATGAGGAATGTGTGTGTGTGTGTGTGTGTGTGTGCGTGTGTGTGTGTGTGTGTGTTAAGCTACTGGAATGGTCTGGTTGCCTAGCCTAACCTATCCTAACTTTTGTACCTTCTGATTCTCTGGTCCATCCAGTGCAAATCGGGCCTTCTTTTCCTTTGCTCAGTATCACTGCATTTGTATTATGAGTATAACATTTATTATAGGCTATTTTAAAAAGTTCTATACATGTACCTATGAAATTTATGGAAAAAATAATTTGTGGAAAACAAAGAGGTGTTTTACTATATTTTTCTTTGTAAACCCAGTATCAAACAATGCTTGAATATAATAGTAAATTATGGTTAAAATTACTTAATTGGACAGTCCAAAATTTCTAGGACTTCTTTGAGATTTCTATCTGACCCTATATAGAATAAAAAACTTACTCATATTCATTTTTCTATTGTCAAAAAATGCTGATAACATCACAGAGTTGACTGAAGGCTTGGACATTTTAAGTAAACTTTCCCATTAGACTAACAGAAAATTATGACAACATTTAATCATAACCTACTGGTAGCCCAGTGGATTAGCTATAATGAAATGAAAAGGAAAAAAAAAATGAATTCCTGAAACTCAGAAATGTAACATTTCATAGTGTAAATTGTATTCTGCCCTTTGCCTTCCTAAGTAACATAAATGTATAATGATCTCTTTTGTTCCGGAGAAGCACCCCGACATCTTTATTATATTTGCCTTTATCTGGCATTTGATCTGTTCGGGCCAACAATGTCTCTATTTAATATTTCAGTTAAGCATATCCAATTAAACTTTATACTGCCCTTCTTAAACAAGGCATCTCAACTAATTCCAAACCTGAGAGCATTATATGAGGTGACTTTCTTCCTATTTGCCTATGCTTTGGGAAAGTTTAAAAAGTAGAAAATGCTTACACAGAAAGAAATGTCAAGGATAAATTTTTAAATTGTGTTCACTTTTGCTATGACTGCCCCCTTGGAAGTACAACAGGAAGTAATTTTTGCTTAAAATTTATAAAAAAGACTATCAATGTGTCGTTATTGACCAACTCTTTGTGAAGTAACATTATATGCAGTTATACCTACTGCCTGTACATTACCTGTCATGGACTGAATTGTGTTCCTCCCAAAAAGGATATGTGGAACTTCTAACCCCTAGTTTGTCAGAATGTGACCGTATTAGGAAATAGGGTCATTGCAGATGAAATTAGTTAATTAAGTCATACTGGAATAATGTGGGCCTCTTTCCGATATGGTTTGCATCCTTACAAGTAGACCTCCAGGTAAAGACAGAGATTGAAGCCACGTAGCTGTAAACCAAGGAATATCAAAGATCGCCAGTAAACCTCCAGAAGCTGGGAAGAAGCAAGGAATAATTCTCTGCAGGTTTCTGATGGAATATGGCCCTGCAACACTATGATTTCAGACTGGGAGCCTCCAGAAATGTGAGCTGATTAATCTCTGTTTTAAGCCACCCAGTTTATGGTACCTTGATATAGCATCCCTAAGGATGTGTTACACTACCTAACCATATAAAGTACCCATGATGGGATGGCAGGAGTGAGAACAGGCAGGAGAGGAAAGAAGATAAAGATATGACATCAGGGGCACCTGGGTGGCCCAGTCGGTTAAGCATCTGCCTTTGGCTCAGGTCATGATCCCAAAGTCCTGGGATTGAGCCCCACATGAGGGTCCCTGCTCAGTGGGGAGCCTGCTTCTCCCTCTCCTGCTTGCCCTGCTTGTGCTAGCTCTCTTGTTGTCAAATACATAAATAAAATATTAAAAAAATAAGATACGACAGCTACCTAACACATGGCAGTTTGAAATGTGTTAGTCCGACCCTCAACTGTAGGGTTAACTAATCTTCAACAAAGCAGGAAACAATATCCAATGGAAAAAAAAAGACAGGCTCTTCAACAAATGGTGTTGGGAATGTTGAACAGCCACATGCAGAAGAATGAAACTGGACCATTTCCTTACACCACACACAAAAATAGACTCAAAATGCATGGGAGACCTAAATGTGAGAAAGGAATCCATCAAAATCCTTGAGGAGAACACAGGCAGCAAACTCTTCCACCTCAGCCGCAGCCACTTCTTTCCAGAAACATTGCCGAAGGCAAGGGAAGCAAGGGCAAAAATGAACTATTGGGACTTCATCAAGATAAAAAGCTTTTGCACAGCAAAAGAAACAGTCAACAAAACCAAAAGACAACTGACAGAATGGGAGAAGATATTCGCAAATGACATATCAGATAAAGGGCTAGTATCCAAAATCTATAAAGAACTTCTCAAACTCAACATCCAAAGAACAAATAATCCAATCAAGAAATGGGCAGAAGACATGAACAGACATTTCTGCAAGAAGACATTCAAATGGCCAACAGGCATATCAAAAAGTGTTCAACATCACTCGGCATCAAGGAAAAACAAAGCAAAACCTCAATGAGATACCACCTCACATCAGTCAGAATGGCTAAAATTAACAAGTCAGGAAACGACAGATGTTGGTGAGGATGCGGAGAAACAGGAACCCTCTTACACTGTTGGTGGGAATGCAAGCTGGTGCAGCCACTCTGGAAAACAGTACGGAGGTTCCTCAAAAAGTTTGGGATGCCTGGGTGGCTCAGTCATTCAGCGTCTGCCTTCGGCTCGGGTCATGAACCCAGGGTCCTCGGAACGAGCCCCACATCAGGCTCCCTGCTCACGGGAAGGCTGCTACTCCCTCTCCCACTCCCCCTGCTTGTGTTCCTGCTCTCACTATCTCTTCTTCTGTCAAATAAATAGATAAAATCATTAAAAAAAAAAAAAAAGTTGAAAATAGAGCTACCCTATGACCCAGCAATTGCACTACTGGGTATTTACTCCAAAGATACAAATGTAGTGATCTGAAGGGGCACCTGCACCCCAATGTTTATAGCAGTATTGTCCACAATAGCCAAACTTTGGAAAGCACCCAGATGTCCATCGACAGACGAATGGATAAAGAAGTGGTATATATATACAATGGAATATTACACAGCCATCAGAAAATGAAATCTTGCCATTTGCAATGACATGGATAGAAATAGAGGGTATTATGCTAAGTGAAGTAAGTCAGTCAGAGAAAGACAATTATCATGTGATCTCACTGATACGTGGAATTTAAGAAACAAGGCAGAGGATCATAGGGGAAGGGGAAGAGAGGAAAAAATGAAACAAAACAAAACCAGAGAGGGAGACAAACCATAAGAGACTCTTAATCATGGGAAACAAACTGAGGGTTTCTGGAGGGGCAGGGGATGGGAGGATTGGGTAACTGTGTGATGGACATTGCGGAGAGTATGTGTTGTAATGAGTACTGGGTATTAATAAGACTGATGAATCACAGACCTGTACCCCTGAAACAAATAATACATTATATGTTAATTAATTGAATTAAAAAAATAAAATAAAACCCCCATCCTTTGCCAATAAATAAATAAATAATTTAAAAAAATAAAGTTTTCACAGTATAGGTAAAGAAAGGAAAATGAAGTGTGTTAATCTGGAATGGCGGTGGTGATGCTTCTTCCTGGTAAGGTATTGAAAAGTCATTCTGGTAAGGTATTCAGAATCATTCTGTAAAAAAAGGAAAGCATGGATAAAAGGGCCATGTGACAAGGAGGAGGCAGCCCTTAAGCCTAAGGGATTGGCCTGCCTCTCAGTAGTTATGCACTTTCTCCCTATGTGTTTCCTCCTCCTTGGACAGTATTATCACATAATATTTGCAGCCTATTACTCAAAGCAAATGCAACATTCATTAGGCAATGTAAATATGCAAGTCAGGACTGAGAAGTGCAAATTCTTTTGTATTTTTACAAACAGTGGATTCCTTTTTTGCTTTTTATTTTATTTTGGTTTTTGTTCTTTGCCTTTTAAGAAAATTGCAAACACATACATTCTAAACAAAGTCTAAATTAGAAAACCTGATCTCTGCTCTCACATTTGGTTTCAGCTGGTTCTAATCAGCTCAATACATTAATTTCCAGAAAACATTTCCTAAAATGATCTTAATTGGAATATGAACAGCCTTAAGAATAATAAGAAACTGGGAAGAAAAAGATTTGGATAAAGTACAAACCTAAAAAATCAGGCCAGACGAGCTATGAACAGTTTACTTTAAACAAGTGTATTATTAAAGGAAATTGCTTAATATTCAAACTCGTTAAGTCAAGTTCAGTAATTATTTTTTCTCTTTAACTCTTTTCAGAATCAAGGAAAACCACACTGAACTGTTTCATCAGAGCATGTTTGATTTGTAAATACAGGGCAAAAGAATAAAAACAACACAAACATCCTATTAAAAATCAGACTAATTGGCAAAATGCCCTTTTAGCTCTTTCAACAGATTTAAAAATCTCAGGCAAGCATCTGCTTTTATGGTGGTTTTATCTTTCATCACTGTTGTCAGGTGACCTTGATCTGTTCGCCCAGAATTTAGTTCTCTGCAGACTTCCAAAGTGTAAATCAGCCCTTGAACTTAGTCGTGAAAGGACATTTGACACAGAGAGACTAAAATATGTCTCTTTTGTGGAAATGTTTACCCTGAGTTGATACTGAATTCTTCTTCTTCCAATTACTCACACATTAATTTCAACTTTGTTTTTCTAGTCTCCTGCTCTCCTCTCTTGAATGACAGGTATATTAGCTAAGTTTGTCAGGCTAGTTGCCTGTCCCCCAGAGAAAACCCAGGAAGGGCTGACCTCATGCTCACAGCAGGCGAGGCCAGCTCAGACTTCTCTATCAGTCAGCGCCTACGAAGACCAGGCGGCAGGGTCTCAGCTGCCTTCCTGAGTGAGCTCGTTGATAAAGTTGATCCCATCAGGAAGGAGAGTATTGGGCAGAGTCCAGTTGTATGGCTTATGTTGAGAGTGAACTTTTTGACATTTCAAATCTGCCATATCAAATTAAGCAGAATAAAGCCGGCTGTTTGCCCGATTATTTATAACATCACAGGAAACTTGGAATGACTTATAAAAGAATGGAAATATTTCTCTTTCCTCAGAAAGAAGCTTGCCTCTGCCAAGATACACAGCAACTGGCTGGGTATGGGAATGGTGCAAAAGAGTTCCCACTTCCAAGGTTATTAAAACATACCTGGGCTCATTTAAAAGCCCAAACTGAGTATGAGGATGAACAATGTGGGGACAGCCTGAGGTGCCACATTGAGCTCTCGAACAGTCCCTGTTTCATACTCATAAAAAAACAAAGTTAACAGGGGCATTTGATTTTGCTGAGAATGTTACTGACCATAAGCTTTGGCCAAAGGTGTTTATCACCTTAATAAGCCCCCAAGGATGCAGCTGAAGAGGGTGACTTTGAAAGTGGTTTAACATCCTTGCTCATTTACCAAACCGCACTGAGACCAGAAATCATTGATGAAAGCTGGCAATGGACTTTGGAAATATAAATGCTGTACACATGAGAACCATGTGGGTATAATTTTACTTGTTCATTGCAAGGCAATGTGGGATTCATGTAAATAATTTGAGAACGTGGAAATAATAGGAAGCTTTTAGTCACCCAGAATCTTACCATCCAGAAATATCAATTATTAGCATTGGAGTATATTTCTTACTCATCTTCTGTTCTATGCAAAATAATGCCCACACTCACAAATTACCTATGAAAAACTACATCGTTAAGTAATGTGTTTTTTAACTAAACTTATATACGTACATACACATACACTTACACACACACATACACACTCAGATATATATATATATATATATTCATATATATATATACATATATATATTCATATATATATATACATATATATACATACACATACATTTTATATCTATTTCATATTCTTCACTATCTTTGAAAACCTGGTGTTTAATGGAAGCATGATATTCAATCACTTGGATATTTCATGATTATCAAAAAAATCCTTTTTTTGTTGGTTATTTAAGTTGTTTACAATTACTCCTTTTTCTCTCTATTACAAAAAATGTCACAATGAATATCCTCATATAGAAACTGTCTTACTTTAATATTGCTTTAGGGTAAGTTTTTTAAAATGTTTTTAATTGGGTCAAAAATATCTAAATCTTTAGGACTCTTAATATATATTTCCCAAATTCTTTCCAGAATGTTTGTACAAATTAACACTGTCCTAGGGATAGATGTGGTTACCCTGAACAGCAATTTTCAAGGTTATGAATCAAGATTCCCATATCATCACCTTGAACTCCTTGAACACACCTTTTTCTAGCATCTTCTTTCTATGCAAACCTCGATCAAGCCTGTAAGATAAGTTGTTATTCTTTGTTCAGGGCTGATAAAAGGAATATGATTATATTACACAAAATATGTATATTCACGTGCATACCTTATCCATCTATGATATGTGTGATCTTCAAAATGTGTTTCTATAGCTGCAAAATTTTCTGGTCTCTCTCTGATTTGTAAGAGTGGTGATTGTTTAAAAATATACATAATTTAAAACCGGAATATTAAGACAATTTGTGTGCTTATTATCTTGATGACTCACTTATTTGCTGAGATAATACACAAAGTTGCACAAAAGGTTGGTCAGTGTGTTTATGGCTATGAGTCTTATGCCCCTCACCTTCTGTGTATGGTTCCTTACTGAGCAAGTATGGCTACTCCAGGTGGCAGGGACCAAAAACCCCATTACAACCCTGTGCCTCAAGCACAATCAGACCAAAGACAGAGGAGAGCTGAGGGAAAAATCAATAGATATCTGGATGGATAGATAGATAGATAGATAGATAGATAGATAGATAGATAGATAGAAAGGAAGGAAGGAAGGAAGAAAAGGAAAGAAAGAAAGAAAGAAAGAAAGAAAGAAAGAAAGAAAGAAAGAAAGAAAGAAAGAAAGAAAGAAAGAAGGAAGGAAGGAAGGAAGGAAGGAAGGAAGGAAGGAAGGAAGGAAGGAAGGAAGGAAGGAAG